>NW_027184361.1:0-113431 GCF_000393655.2 Nicotiana sylvestris | reverse complement strand
AGGTGATAAGCCAATCATAGAAGAGGAATAAGACTTGACACGTTTGTGGGATTTAAAGTTGATGGCATGCGTGTTGAGTTGGGAAATGAGGTTTCTTCCGGGATTTGAACATGATAGGTCTAAGTTTAGTATTATTCTATCACAAGTCATTTGATTACTGAGTTCGTGATCTATTATTTGTAGTTGTTTACTACACATGCATATGTTCTGGTAGAATAGAAGCGATGCAAGGTAGAGGCGGATCCAAAATATATGCTATATGAGTTTAATCTTTAAGGTTTTAGCAATAAAGGCTTCATAGACACCGTTGTTAAGTTAAGATTCAGATGTTTTTGATAATAACTTAGCAGTATTTCATTGGTTACTACGAATAAAGTTTTGGAATTGGTTTATTTTAGATATTTAAATTAATTAAAAGTATTTGGTTAAAGTATTGCTTTGTTGAATATAAAGTTTGAAGTTATAATAGATTTGATAAGCGCAGGTGATTCGCTCGATCAAGTTTAGTGATCGGGTGCCGGTTACGACTTGTTCAAAAAATGGATCATGACAAAACTATATATATATATATATATATATATATATATATATATATATATATATATATATATATATGTATAGTGAGTTAGAAAGTTAGCATGCTATGCAGAATGTCGCTTTTGTGTGGAGTATTTTGTTTACTTTGTGGGGGAGTTTTATGAGATTGAAGAATAAGCTAGACGGAGAAGGTGTAAGAAATTAAATACGTCAACTAATATGTCATAGAGATTGTAAAAATTTACCTATACTTGATATTTACACCAGATTAATTAGTGTAAGATATTTGTCTTACATAAATATGCATGCTAAATGTATCTGTGTAGTGAGATTTTTCATAATAAGTAAACGTCAAGCTATCATTAGAACATATGAAGATATCTATATACTTTAAATAAACATATAGGGTATGTTTGGTACGAAGGAAAATATTTTTCGGAAAATGTTTTCCAATTTTTTCATGTTTGGTTGGCTTAAATGTTCATTTTTCTTATGAATTCATTTTCCTTATCAAAAGAAGGAGAAACATTTTTCAAAACTCCTTCTCAACCATTCGCACCCTATTCCCCATCCTCACCAACCCACCCACCCAACCCCAACCCCTCTCTCCAAAAAGACTTTTTTTCTCTTTCAAATTTTAGTTTTTTTTCCGTCACCACCCAACCTGCTACCCCTCCCCTCTCCCCCTCCCGTAAAAAAATTACTTTTTTTACTTTTTTTATAATTTTAAATTTCTGTTTTCGTTTTTCTGCACCACCCATCCCCACCCCCACCACCTTCCCCCCCCCCACCCGCACAATTTTTTTTTGGCTTTTTTTGTAATTTTAAATTTCTGTTTTTCGTTTTACTGCATCATCCCCCTCCACCCCACCCCACTGCCCTTATCTCGCACAAAAAAAATGTTTTTCTTTTTTTTTTTTGCTTTTTTTTTTGTTATTTTTAAATTTCTATTTTTTTCGTTTTACTGCATCACCCCCCACCATCCATATACATATTTTTTTTAAAACTTTTTTTTTTGTAATTTAAAATTTCTATTTTTTATTTTTTCTGCACCCCTCTCCCCCCGCTCTTGCCCCCTACCCCTACTCCCTACCCCCAGGGAATTTTTTTTTTTTTTTATAAATTTTCAGTTTTAATTTTTTTATCTTTCGGTTTACAGGTTCGAATTTTACAAGTTTCAGAGGTTTATGTATTTGGAAGTTTACGGGTTTAGAAATTATAAAGTTTACAGGTTCGAAAGTCCGCGGTTTCGAAAGTTTAGCGGTTCGGAAGTTTATGAAATTTGTGGGTTCGGAAGGTTATTGGTTCGAAAGTTTATGACTTCATGTTTATTGTATCTAAATTATTTATGAATACTCTTGAGAAGTTATTTTCCTTAATTTGCTTACCAAACACCGAAAAATGAATACGATTACTACTTATTTTCCAAGAAATTCCACGAAAAATATTTTCCGTTATACCAAACACACCCATAATGCATGTCATTTCGTTTTCAAATTAATTTGAGGATGATTTCTCTTTTCTAGTACTTGCAGATTAATCTCTAGCAATGTCTTTATCAAGAAGATAGCTAAAACAATGGAGAATTTAACATCAATAATCAGCACCAACATGTAAATAGAATAGTAGTGAATCAAAGCATATGTGAAATCTGAATTTTGGCGTTAAAGACAAATCATGATTTGAAGATCCTTTCCAAAGCATAGCCCATTAATTACTCGAAACTACATTTAAAAAAGTACAATTGCAGAAATTAAGCAGGAGTGGAACAATGCAGAACATTATTGTCGTATTGAAAAAAAAAAATTTAAGGAAAAAAAAACGACAATAATACTTTTCCTTGTAAATAAATTCTGAGTTTCACCGAAAAACATTGCTCAAAGTGGTTCCCTTTTCCATTCAAAAGGTTAGGGGGATATCTATATTAAGTCTCATATATAACCTAATAAATAAAGTAATAACTTGTTTAAGTTACATTGATCATATAAAAATTCTTTACACTGTCACTGTCTATAGATTTAATTAGACTAGTTTAAGGCGGTATTGTGAGTTGGGCCCGAACCTAAATGGGCTAAACGGGCCGGACCAAACAGTCCTGGGCTCCGGCGGGCCCGGGCTTAGCGGTCCTGGAGGGTGGAACCGGCCCACTACGGGCCTAAGCCCACATGATTTTGGGCTAAATGGGTCGGTCCCACGGGCCTAAACGGGTTAAACGGGCCTAAGTGTTCCGGGCTATTTTTTTTTGAATTTTTTTATCTAAAGCAATTTCTTGTAAATTTTATATATATATATATATATATATATATATATATAGAAACTTAACAAGAAATTGTCAAGGGGCATATATATATAATTTACAAGAAATTGTCTTAGATAAATTTTTTTTTTAAAAAAATAGTCAAGGGGCTCGTTTCTTCTTTATTTTAACAGTACAACACAAACACAAACATAGAAACTTAACATAACTTAAATTCAGTACAACTAATGAAAACACATGGCACGGGCTAGTATTCTCTGCTCCAACCACTTAAATTTGTCTTCCAGTTTATTTTTTTTTTCTTCCACCTCTTTGAGTTTCTCCTTCAACTCCGCAACTTCTCGTTTGAATTGTCGCTCTCTTTTCCACAGTTTCAAACACAAACAATGAAGATACTGCAACTTTTCTTTGTAGTATTCTTGCTGACAGGGTTCATCAATCCATACCTCAAAATTGCAAACAGGTTCGTCGGGAACCCTATAAAACTTGTTCATACACGCCCAATAGCGGCGTCCAACTTCACCATCATCCCAACAGTCTTGCATCACACATTTTTTGCCGCACTCGCATCTTGGCACATAAAGGGGTTCAGACATTTGTTAAAGCGTAAAGAAAAACCTTGCTTTTATGGAAATATTTGCTATTGGCTATTGTTAAGCGCAGAAAATAACTAGAATGCGCCTGTTATTTGTAGACAAGACAACACATAAAATGTAGTATTGTACCGCGCTATACATATTCACTTTTTCTGAAACGAAACAACTTTTTTGCAGTCGGTCAGCTTTTCAAACAGACAAGACAACACACAAAAAGTAGTCCACCACCACCTATACATATTCACTTTTTCTGAAACGAAATAGCTTTCCGCAGCCGGTCAGCTTTTCAAACCGACAAAACAACACACAATTTATGCTTTTAAGTTGATTTGAGACAATTTGTGTTAAATTATATAGCTTATATAATTTATATATATATATATATATATATATATACACGTCTTAATATAGCTAATGTTATATCGAAATTCGAATATAGCTTATATACTATACACTTAGTAGTTAGTATATTGCCGTATATAGTAGATTGCCTTATATAAGATTGTATACATTAGCTATATATATATATATATATATATATATATATATATATATATATATTAAGATGAACTCGGTATCAAAGCTGCAAATTAAAGTTTATATTTAACACTTCAAATTAAAGTTCAATGCTTTCAACATAATACTTCAAATTAATCTAACAAACTAAAAATTAAGCATAATACGTCTAATAATTTTAAAATAACACAAATTGTCTCAAATCAACTTAAAATCTTAAATACGAATGTCTGGAGAACGCGCAAGATAACTCTTTATATGCCTCCTTAAACAGCCCGTGCCCTCCTTTGGACGACGAGTGTAGACTCGACCACAGTTCTTGTACTTTATTATGTAAACTTCTTCATTTTCTTTTACCACATTAAAGTGTTTCAAAACAAATGGGTGCAATCTAGAATCACCGGGCATGATTTAACTTGAACTAAGAATTTGAGTTTGAGAAATGAGAGATGAGTGTTGAATACTTCAATTTGAGTTTGAATGAGAGAGATTGATGATTTTGTGAGTAAAAATGAAAGAATGAGGGGGTATTTATAGTTGAGAATAGGGAAAAAGTGTAATTATAAAAAATTTGGGGTTAAAACAAAGTTTGGGGGCCAAATGGTTATTTTTTAAAAAGGCAAACGGCTAAAATGGTAGGCCAACGACTAGTTTTTAAACTTCTAACCGTTGGCTTTTTTTTTTTTTAAAAAATTGAAAAATAACCGCTGGGCCCATTTGGCCCGTTAGGCCCGGTTGAACCGGCTCACGCACGCTTTCCGGTCCCGGGCTCGCGGTCTATTTTGGGAGGACCGACCCACAGTGGGCTTTTAGGACCGTTAGGGACTGGCCCGTTTGGCCTGTTTGATAGCGGTCCTGGAACGGTCCCGAACTGGGCCCGGCCCACAATACGGCCTTAGACTAGTTACATAGCACTGCAATTGCTAACATGAACATCTCTGGAATCATGTCCATAAAATGCAGGCGGCAGCGGCCCACGCCTGGAATAAGGCGCCAAGGGCGGCGGAGGCGGAGGCAGAGGCAGAAGCGGTTGTAGGCCGTGGTATCCGCCGTGCGGGGGCAGAGCAAACCTGGGGTGATTGAAATTACGAAATGGTCCTTGACCAACGGGTCCTTTTTCGGGTGGTTTTGGAGGTTGTGAAGGAAGAAATAAATTGCTGGAACATTGACCAAATTGAATCCATTCTAATTCTGCAGATTTTCCTGATTTAGCAAGATTTCTCATTAATAAAGCTGAATCCGCTATCCCTGATACTTCCACCTTTCCATCTTCTTTCAATTTGAATTGACGCACTCCTGCATTTAAAAATAAAAATTATGATAAGCCTCTCAAGAAACTAGCCCAAGATCTCACACACACAAACACACACACACACACACACACACACATATATATATATATATATATATATATATATATATATATATTGTACCAAATAACAAAAAATTAAAGAATTTAACTAATATACACAAACGATATAAAAGAGATTTTATATTTATATCAGCAAAAAATAACTACGTATACGTAACCATCTATAAAAAAAAGTAAAATTAGTAATCTCGAAAACAAAACTAGTTCTCAACTACAACATGTTAAAATATACAGATATGTGAACACAAATATTGAACTCTACCATACCCTACCCTTTGTGCTACTCAAAACTCTGTTCCCTTTTGCCAACCAAAAGAACGAACTTTAACTTTAATTACACAAACCTGCAGAGAAATTTTACAAAACATTCAAATAAAGTTTATATCAATCATATGCAACCAGTGGTGGAGGCAGGATCTCCACGAAGTGAGTTCAAAATATTTTTTTGTAGCTAGTGGGAATTGAATCTATGACTTTGTGAAGATTTTGAACCCACTTGACCACTAAACTATACTTTTTGGTTGTGTTAAGGAGACTCAAAACTTAATATATAGAGGTAAAATACAAATTTTACCTTATATATACAGTGTAATTTTTCGGCGAAGGAGGTCCGGGCAACAGGTTCAACTGAATGTATACATGCATATAAAAAATCACTAAAACAAATATTAATATTTGAATCTTAATTGAAATAAGAGTAGTGAGAACACGTGTTCTAGATTCGATTCTAATCATATGTCACAATATTATAATAAAAGAGGGAAAAAGAAAATTAACCATGAAAGCAAGATTGGCTTCATTGGGACGGGGAAGAGGAGCTGGTTGAAAGCATTCACTTAACATTCGAATGAGTTTTTTCAATGGTTTCATAATCCTGTCAAGGGCGGCTTTCGGTAGCTTTGCGCCCGGGCGTTTCATTTCAATTTTAAGGCTAAGTCTTAACTGTGTGTTTTTTCTTTGTTTTTTTCTTTTTTGGGGCAGTTTTAGGACGGAGGAGGAGGGGAAAAAACCCTTCAATAATAGGTCAATTTAAAATCACAATCCAGAATTCAAAAAGAAAAAGAAATAAAAAATTATGGATCAGAATTTTGTTTAATTGGCCGAGTAGCCAAATATACAAACAACTGTATTATATTGACTACTTAGCACTGAGTTTTTGCATTTAAAGAATCACTTAATTAGAATTTTATTTCCCCCATAAAATTAAGTTAATTTCTCTAAAAGGGGAAGTTATGTATTTGGCTATTCGGCCAAAAATATCCCTAGCATCATTATGCATAATATATATATTTGCCGACTATTCTTTCGGACGAGCAGGTATTTAGGTTAATTTCTCTAATATTAATAGGGTTTGTTCATAATTTTATCATATGGCACTTGGCTATTTCAACCCTTGAATTGTTTTGGTCAACCACGATAATTTAAGAAAAAAATCGCAATATTTTGAGAGTCTTACGATAACGAAAAACTTAGGGGACAAAATCATGTACCATGCTGCAGCTATGTGAATTTCAGAAACATTTATGGTAATTACTTTTTAGAGATTCCTTTTCCTTTTTCTTTTCCGACAATGTGTTTAGTTACCTTAGTTTCACAGGAAATTATGAGTGGAGTAATCAGAAATTAATTTTCCTAAACTAGCATGCATGTAATTTCCTTAAATTCATACAGGGAGATGCTAAACGACCATACTGGCGTGACCCAACTTTGGCCACACCAGTGAAAATACATAAATGACCCTCTAACTAATTAGCCTACATTTTCCCCTCCAAAACGCAAAATTAAATTCCAAGTCTTGAAGTATGCAAAAATTAAATATTGGGAGATGAAGAGTCTTGTGTATTTTCCTTGTATTTATGTGTATTTTATATAAATTATACATTTTTTTAATTTTTAAATTTTTTTGTATTTTCTTAAAAACAAATACGGTATACGATTTTGTATACTTCCTCCTTACCAAACCCTAAACTAGCGGACACTTTCCTCCTTGCGTATCCCTAAACCAGCGAACACTTTCTCCTTCTCTAAAAATGGATTCAAAACAAGAAAATTTGGCGGTGCAACAAAATATGAATCCAAATGAACATAACACAAATACAACAACCATGAATATCAACCAAGATAATAGGTTTGATCGAGTTAGGGACGAGTTGTACAGATCTTTAGGGATAGCATCAGACGATAGTTTGTTGAATGAATACGAATGGGTCGATGTTGATTCTCACGGTGGTTTCAACAATGCTGTGCACTTAGATGATGATGATGAAGAAGCCGATGATGCTGTGCGCTTAGATGATGATGATGAAGAAGCCGATGGAGAATATCACGGAGAAGCTAACGATGATGAGGAGTAGGTTTTAGGAAATGAGTTAGAGTTATGTGATGTTGATCGGGAAATGGAGAATGAATTCACTGAAGAGGATGTGGTTGTAGGTCCAATCTCTGGAATGCGATTTAGAGATAAAGATACTTTGTTTGCATTCTACAAAGAACATGCACGACTAAGAGGATTCTCCGTCATCAAAAGAAATTCCAATAAGAAGGGTGGTGACACTGCCAGGTATATAACTTACTGTTGTGATAGGACTAGGATTCGCAGAATCAAGTTTACCACCAAGACTAACAATTGTAAAGCTAGGCTAGCTACTGTTTTGGATGATTCTGGTTGTTGGCGTGTCTCTAAGGTCGTTCACGATCACAATCATGATTTGCTCCCATCCGTATCGCACCTGATGGCTGGACATGGGTCTGTTTGTGATTCTTTGAAGAGGGATCTTGTAGCTCACGATCGATCTAGCATTAGACCCTCCAAGAATATTAGACTTGATGAGGTTCAACGTGGTGGACCACAAAATTTGGGTTGCACTCCAAAGGATTGTAGAAATTATATTTTGAAGAGTAGGAATTTTGAAATGCAAGAAGGAGATGCACAGTCGCTGCTCAACTTTTTTCGTGAAATCCAGGTAAATGATAGAGAGTTTTTCTATTCAATCGACGTTGATAATATTGGTAGGCTGCGAAATGTGGTATGAGTGCATTCACACTGTAAGGCAGCATATGAGCAATTTCATGATGCGATATGCTTTGATACAACGTACCTTGTGAATCAATATAATATGCCATGTGCTTCATTTGTTGGCATCAATCACCATAGACAATCCATCTTACTAGGATGTGCTCTCATGTCTCATGAAGATATCGATAGTTACAAATTAGTTTTTAGAACTTGGCTTGATGCCATGGGAAATGTTCATCCAGATGCGATCATAACTGATCAGTGTCAGAGCATAAGGTAGCCATAACTTGGCTTGATGCCAATACATAGGTATTGTATTTGGCATATATTCTCAAAGTTGCATGTTTACTTAAGTGGTGTTCGTCCTTCTAAAATTGCACGTGCAGAATTTAAATCCATGGTCCTTGATAGCATTACTGTTAAAGTTTTTGAGAGAAAATGGGCAGAATATATTTCAAGGTATAATTTGCATATAAGGAATTGGTTCAACAAGCTTTATTCTGAGAAGGAAAAATGGGTTCCCGTGTACCTTGATATGTATTTTTGGGGTGGTATGCTATTTACGCAAAGAAGTGAGGGGATGCATGCATTCTTTGATGGATATATTACCCGTCAAAGCACTTTTAGGATGTTTGTTCACCAGTATGAGTTAGCTATAAGAGCTAAGCATGAGAAAGAGCTGGAAGCGGAATACAGGTCAAAGGGCTTTCAAATTGTGTGCGAGTCAATGTTCAAGTGGGAGCAACAGACAATTCAGTGTTATACGCGTACAATATATGAAATTTTTCAAGACACAGCTAAGAAAATTGTATCATTGTGAAGTTAGCAGCCCCGACGATCATCAAGTTGTCCCCGATGTTGAGAAGTTCACCGTTAGTGATTATTCAGTTATAACAAAAAATGATGGAAATCCAGTTGAGTAGACTGTTGAATATATACCTATCGGCGATTATTTTAGTTGTGGCTGCAAATGGTTTGAGTCTAGAGGGATACTTTGTTTCCATATACTGAAGATCTTGTCGCACAAGAAGATTGATAAAATTGATGAAAGGTATATACTGACAAGGTGGAGAAGCGATGTTATTAGGCCACACTTTAATCGGTTCCATCAAGTTGGTTACCCAACCATAGTATAAGACATACAAGAGGATGTTGAAGTATTTTGACATGGCTTGTGATATAACACTGTGCACTAGCGTGAAGGTTCAATATGTTAAGCATAATTTGAAGAAGATGGTGCATGATATATATAATGAAATTAGACTCTCTAACTAATTAGCCACACCATTCCTAGAATATGACCGTAATGTTATAAAATTACGTATTGGCTACTAAATTATATATATATATATATAATGAAACTAACTTTAAAGGAAGTGAATTATATAGTTGCTACGAAGAATTAGTGGTCGATACGTATGATCGTAATGAATGATCATACGTATCGGCTACTAAATTAAATATATATATATATATAGAGAGAGAGAGAGAGAGACATTATATAACGATATATATAATAAAATTAGACTCTCTAACTAATTAGCCACACCATTCCTAGAATATGACAGTAATGTTATGAAATTACGTATCAACATATATATATATGATGAACCAAAAGGTCATCACTTATTTTAAAACGAAACTCCGTGTTCTGAGGCCTTGAAAACTTCATTTAGAGTCACTTCGATTTGCGTGCGCAGTCTGACACGTAGCCGAAAAGCTTAAATATGATAATCTGTGAAAAATGATTAGTTTTGATTATAGAATGAGCTAATTTGACTTCGGTCAACATTTTAGGTAAACAGACCCGGACCCGTAATTTGACAGTCTCGGAGAGTCCGTAGGAAAATATGGGACTTGGACTCTGCCCGAAATCGAATTCTGAGGTCCCAAGCCCGAGAAATAAATTTTCAAAGAAAATTGTTTTTTGAAATTATTTAAAGAAATTTGAAATGAAATTTGATTAGAACATGATGGTATCGGGCCCGTATTTTGGTTCCGGCACTCGGTACAGGTCTTGAATATGATTTAAGATATTTATGTGGAATTTCGTGAAAAACGGATGTCATATGACATGATTTGGACTTAAATTGCAAAGTTGATGTTTAAAGAAGTTTTGAGAAGATTTCATTGATCTTGAGATTTAATTTGATGTTCATGATGTTATTTTGATGATTTGATTACACGAATAAGTCCGTAGGATGTTTTTGAGGTTTTGTGTGCACTTGGTTTGGAGTTCCGAGGGCTCGGGTGAGTTTCGGGATGTTTTAGGCTTAAAACCAGAAATTGCAGGTCTCTGAACCCCACCAGTGCGGTCCGCGGTCGACCTTGTGTGAAGCGCGGTGAAGGCTGTGTGGTCGCGGTCGGCTTTATGTGGTCCGCACAGGGCGCTGCTGTGCGGCCGCAGTTGACTTTGTGCGGTCCGCACAGGGCCCTGCTGTGCGGTCGTAATCGACTTTGTGCGGTCTGCACAGGGAGTCTGAGGGGGGTATAAATAAACGGGATTTTCAGTCATTTTTCCTTTTTCAAAACCACAAAAACATAAGAGGCGATTTTTCAAACAACCTTTCTTCTCCAAATCAATTGTAAGTCATTTTTAACTAGTTTTCTTCAATCATTAACATCTTTTAACATGATTTCAACTTCAAATCAATGATTTTTATGGGGGAAATTGGGTGTTTTGGGTAGAACCTAGGTTTTTTAAAAATTGGGGATTTGGACCTCGATTTGAGGTCCGATTTCAAAACAAATTATATATTTGAGTTCGTGGGGGAATGGGTAATTGGATTTAGGTTCGAACCTCGGGTTTTGACCACATGGGCCCGGGGGAGATTTTAACTTTTTGAGTAAAACTTTGGAGAACTCATTTTTCATGCATTCAAATTGATTCATTTAGCGTTTATTGATGTAATTAAGTAACTTGTGGCTAGATACGAGCGGATTGGGGGAGGAATCAAGGGGTAAAGCTATAATTGAAGCTTGAGTTGTGTTCGAGGTATCGAGGTAAGTGTTTGGTCTAACCTTAGCTTGAGGGATTAAGAGTTATATCCTATTTGCTATTTGTTCCTTGTTGAGTACGATGTATAGGCATGGTGACGAGTATCTATGCATTGGTGTCAAGCATGACCGCGAGTCGTATATTGTGATTTTCATGATCTCGTTGTATTATTTATGCTTTGGTAAAGATTTCTATTTGTAGTGTAAAGTTGTGGAAAGAATTGTGACCTATGAACAATGAGGAGCGTTGGCTCCAGTTGTATAACGAATTGTGAAAGTATAAGTGATAATCGAAACTCTAGAGCATTAGCTCGAGTTGTGAAGTAAAAGTGAGAAAGAAAAGAGATCATTATGTTTGCCGGGCTATTGTAGAGTTGCGGTTCCCTTACATTGTGTTCTTAATTGATATTACGGACGCTCAGGTTGATGATTCTTCGTGTTAGGTGTTGTAACAAGTTTGGTTATAGCTGGGCAGTTAGGTGTTATAACAAGTGTAGTTATAGCTGAGGTAGTTAGATGTTGAAACTAGTTGAGTTATAGTTGAGATAGTTAGGTGCTTGAACAAGTTTGGTTATGGCTGTTTCTCCCTTGTCGGGTCGTATATACTTGTACCGTGGAGTTCCCTTGCCGGGATAGTGTAGTCTATATTTGACCCCTTGCTGGGACGGTTAATTATGATTATTGTTGACTGTATACTTGGAACGGGTTGCACGCCGCAACAGATATTATATTGGATCGGGTTGCACGCCGCAACAGTTATATATGTGGATTGGGTTACACGCCGCAACAGATATTATATTGGATCGAGTAGCACACCACAACAGATATTATATTGGATTAGGTTGCACGCCGCAACAGATATTATATTGGATCAGGTTGCACGCCACAACAGATATTATATTGGATCGGGTTGCTCGCCGCAACAGTTATATATGTGGATTGGGTTGCACGCCGCAACAATGTTAAATGATAATGGATCGGGTTGCGCGCCGCAATAGTATTGTTATTGTATTGATTGTAGACATCGAGTGTTCTTTCATACTTTATTAAGTTTCTGATAGAATTGATATGTTTCCCCGAAGCATGTCCCCCCTCCCTTTAAAACTGTTATTACCTGTTTATATTTCTGTTGTATATTATATAACTGCACAGGTTTATCTAGAGTCTAGTCCTAGCCTCGTCACTACCTCGCCGGGGTTAGGCCAGACACTTATCAGCACATGGGGTCGGTTGTTCTGATACTACACTCTACACTCTATGCAGATACCGGAGCGGCACTTGATCAGTAGAAGTAGGGGAGCCAGCCTTCAGTCCACCGAGATACCGAGGTAGCCTTGCAAGCGTCTGCAGGCCCGACGTCTCCTTTATCTTTTATTATGTTCTATTATCTCATGTAAACAATGTTATTTTTCCTTCAAACTGTTGTATGTAGTACTCCTAGTAGTCCGTGGATATTGTGACACCAGTTTCTGGGTATAAGTATGTGTTGACTTTCGAAACATTTTGGTTTTATTTTTATTTAAGATGTCCGCTTAAATCTCATATTCCGCTGTCATGTAGGTGTTTATCACTTGTTAAAATGAGTTGTAAAAAAAGATTAACACAGAAAAGCTAAAGATTTCTAAGTTCGTAGCTTGGCTAGCTTCTACGAGTAGGCGCCATCACAACTCCCGAGGGTGGAAATTCGGGGTCGTGACAAGTTGGTATCAGAGCTCTAGGTTACATAGGTTTCACAAATCACGGACAAGCTCAGTAGAGTCTGAGGGATCGGTACGAAGACGTCTTTATTTATCCCCCAGAGGCTATAGAGTTAGGAAAACTTCACATTTGTTCTTTCTTGTTGTGCGGTTTTGTTTCTCAATGCTAATTGAACTTCTACTCTGTTCTTTCGTAGATGGAGAGAACACGTGCTTCCTCGTCTATCGCTCAGCAGCCCGAGCCCCAGCAGTAGCTCCCACGAGAGGCATAGCACGAGGCCAAGGCCGTGCCAGAGGCCGAGGTAGGGGTAGAGCTCAACCTCGAGTAGCATCCCCAACAGCGGAGCCTCAGGTTGACTTTAATGACGAGGTTCCGACCCCAGCAACTCTGGTGGGCCCAGCTTAGGTCCCAGAGGGGTTTATTGCTACCCCAGTCCTTCAGGATGCTCTTGTCCGACTAGTGGGCCTCATGGAGAGTGTTATCCGAGCGGGCTTGCTTCCTGTAGCACCAGCCGTCTCTCAGGCTGGAGGAGGGGCCCAGACTCCTGCTACTCGCACTTCGGAGCAGGTAGCTCCTCAGATTTAGACTCCAACTGTTCAGCCAGTTGGAGCAGTTCAGCCAGGTGTGGTAGCTTAGACCGGTAATGGAGCGGCTATGTTTGCCAATGCTTTGTAGAGGCTGGATAGGTTCACCAAGCTCTTCACTTCCACTTTCAGCGGTGCATCTATTGAGGATCCCTAGGATTATCTAGACAGCTGCCACGAGGTTCTCAGGAACATGGGTATTGTTGAGACCAATGGGGTCGATTTTGCTACATTTCGCTTATCTGGATCCACCAAGACTTGGTGGAGGGATTATTGCTTAGCTAGATCAGCTGGATCGCCATCCTTGACTTGGGAGCAGTTCACAAAGCTATTTCTGGAGAAGTTTCTTCCCATTACTCAGCGAGAGGCTTATCGGAGGCAGTTTGAGCGCCTCCAGTAGGGTTCCATGACGGTTACCCAGTATGAGACCAGGTTCATTGACATAGCTCGCCATGCTCTTGTCATACTTCCTACCGTGAGAGAGAGAGAGAGAGAGAGGGTGATGAGGTTTATTGATGGTCTTATTCAGCCGATTCGCTTTCAGATGGCTAGGGAGGCTGGGAGTGAGATCACTTTTCAAGAGGCGACCAATGTGGCCCGTAGAGTGAAGATGGTCCTATTGTAGGGAGGTGGTCATGGGTCGGATAAGAGGCCCCGTCATTCAGGTAGATTTAATGGTGCCTCGTTTGGAGGCAGGGATTCATATGGTAGAGGCCATCCTCATAGGCCCTTTCAGTTAGCTCTTCAGGTCTCTCACAGCATTTCAGGTAGCCGTGGTCCGCAAATGCGGTATTCCGATCAGCAGTCCTACAGTGCACCACTAGCTCCTATCAGTACTCCGCTACTCCAGAGTTTTCGGGGTGGTCATTCAGGTCGCCAGGTTTAATCTCAGTTTACTCAACCACATCACTCAGGTGGATGTTTTAAGTGTGGTGAGTATGGTCATATCAGGAGGACTTGTTTGAGGTTGGTGGGTACTTAGTCGCAGCAGCAAGGTTCCCGTGCTATGGTCCAGGCACCAGGTGTTTCACAGACCGCCCAACCAGCTAGGGGTGGGGGTAGAGGTGCTAGAGGTGGAGGTAGAGGATTTAGAGGTGGAGCTCAGGCCGCTAGAGGTGGAGGCCAGCCAATTGCAGGCCGTCCCAGAGATGGAGACCAGGGTGGTGGGGCCCAGCCCCGATGTTATGCTCTTCCAGCCAGGCCCGAGGCTGAGGCTTCAGATGCAATTATTATAGGTACGGTTCTGGTTTGTGATGGAGATTCTTTAGTGTTATTTGATCCAGGGTCCACCTACTCGTATGTGTCATCTTATTTTGCACCATATCTAGTTATGCCTAGTGATTCATTGAGTGTTCCCATTTATGTGTCTACACCGGTGGGTGATTCTATTGTAGTTGATCGAGTCCATCATTCTTGTATTGTGGTGATTGGGGGTCTTGAGACTCGTGTAGATTTGTTACATTTAGACATGGTCGATTTCAATGTTATATTGGGGATGAACTGGTTATCACCTTACCACGCTATCTTGGACTGTCATGCCAAGACTGTGACCTTAGCTTTACCGGGTATGCCTCGTTTAGAGTGGATAGGGACTCTTGGTCATGCTACCCGTAGTGTTATCTCTTATGTGAAGGCTCGACGTATGGTCGAGAAGGGGTGTTTGGCCTATTTGGCATATGTTCGTGATTCTAGTACCGAGGTTCCCTCTATTGATTCTGTGCCCATTGTTCGAGAGTTTCCTGATGTTTCCCCTTTAGAGTTTAGACCTGCCGGGTATACCACCCGATAGAGATATTGACTTTTGCATTGATTTGGCTCCGAGCACTCAGCCCATTTCTATTCTATCGTATCGTATGGCCCCGCCTGAGTTAAAAGAGTTGAAGGAGCAGTTGCAAAACTTGCTTGAGAAGGGTTTCATTAGGCCGAGTGTTTCGCCTTAGGGTGCACCGGTGTTGTTTGTTAAGAAGAAGGATGGATCGATAAGAATGTGTATTGATTACCAGTAGTTGAACAAGGTTACAATTAAGAATAAGTATCCATTGCCGAGGATAGATGATTTGTTTGATCAGCTTCAGGGTGTCAGGGTATTTTCAAAGATTGACTTGAGATCTGGCTATCATCAGTTAAGAATTAGGGCATCCGATGTCCCTAAGACAGATCTCCGCACTCGGTACGGGCATTATGAGTTCGTGGTTATGTCATTCGGGTTGACAAATTCCCCCGCAACTTTTATGGATTTGATGAACCGAGTGTTCAGGCCTTATTTGGATTTTTTTGTGATAGTCTTTATTGATGATATTTTGATATATTCCCGTAGCTGGGAGGAGCACGAGCAACATCTTAGAGTGGTTCTTCAGACCTTGAAGGATAGTCAGTTATATGCTAAATTCTCGAAGTGTGAGTTCTGGTTGAGTTCAGTTGCATTCCTGGGTCATGTTGTGTCCGTAGAGGGTATTCAGGTTGATCCAAAGAAAATTGAGGCAGTCTAGAATTGGCCTAGACCATCATCAGCTACAGAGATTCGGAGTTTCTTGGGATTGGCAGGCTACTATCACCGGTTCGTGGAGGGGTTTTCATCTATCGCAGTCCCGATGACAAGGTTGATCCAGAAGGGTGCCCAGTTCAGATGGTCGGACGAGTGTGAGGCGAGCTTTCAGAAGTTCAATACAGCTCTGACTACGGCACCAGTGTTGGTTTTGCCCACAGGTTCAGGGCTTTATACAGTTTATTGTGATGCTTATCGTATTGGGCTTGGTGCAGTATTGATGCAGGATGGCAAAGTCATTGCCTATGCTTCGCGGCAGTTGAAGATTCATGAGAAGAACTATTGAGTTCATGATTTAGATTTGGCAGCCATAATTCACGCATTGAAGATTTGAAGGCATTATCTGTATGGCGTGGCATGTGAGGTGTTCACGGATCACAAAAGTCTTCAGTATTTGTTCAAGCAAAAGGAGTTGAATTTCAGGCAGAGGAGGTGGTTGGAGTTGTTGAAGGATTATGATATCACTATCTTATATTACTCGAGAAAGGCCAATATGGTGGCCGATGCCTTGAGTAGGAAATCAGCCAGTATGGGCAGCCTTGCTTATATTCCGGTCGGTGAGAGGCCGCTTGCTTTGGATGTTCAGGCCTTGGCCGATCGGTTCGTGAGGTTGGATATTTTTGATCCTAGTCGCGTATTAGCTTGCACAGTCACTCGTTCTTCTTTATTGGAGCGTATCTGTGATCGGCGGTATGATGATCCCCATTTGTGCGTCCTTAGAGACACGGTGCAGCGCGGAGGTGCCAAGCAGGTTACCCTAGATAATGATGGAGTTTTGAGATTGTAGGGTCGAGTGTGTATGCCAAATATGGATGGGCTTCGGGAGTTGATTTTAGAGGAGGCCCATAGCTCTCAGTTCTATTCATCCGGGTGCCGTAAAAATGTATTAGGATTTGCGGTAGCATTATTGGTGGCGGAGAATGAAGAAGAATATCATTGCATATGTAGCTTGGTGTTTGAACTGTCAGCAGGTTAAGTATGAGCATCAGAGGCCTGGTGGTCTATTTCAGAGAATTGAGCTTCCCGAGTGGAAGTGGGAGCGGGTTACTATGGATTTCGTTGTTGGACTCCCGCAGACTCGGAGGAAGTTCGACGCAGTATGGGTCATTGTTGATAGGCTGACCAAGTCAGCGCATTTCATTCTTGTGGCAGTCTCTTATTCATCCGAGAGGTTAGCTGAGATCTATATCCAGGAGATTGTTCGACTTCATGGTGTGCCTATATCTATCATTTCGGACTGAGGTACCCAGTTTACCTCATGTTTCTGGAGAGCAGGTCAGCGAGGGTTGGGTACGCAGGTTGAGTTGAGCACAACATTTCATCCTCAAACGGACGGGCAGTCCGAGCGGACTATTCAGATTTTGGAGGATATGCTCCGAGCTTGTGTCATTGACTTTGGAGGCTCGTGGGATCAGTTTTTGCCTTTAGCAGAGTTTGCCTACAATAACAGTTACCAGTCGAGTATCCAGATGGCTCCTTATGAGGCTTTATATGGTAGGCGGTGTCGATCTCTGGTTGGATGGTTTGAGCCAGGAGAGGCTCGATTGTTGGGTACAGATCTGGTTTAGGAGGCTTTGGACAAGGTCAGGATAGGCTTCGTATAGCTCAGTCCAAGCAAAAGAGTTATGCAGACTGCAAGGTTCGAGATTTAGCATTCATGGTAGGTGAGCGGGTATTGCTTCGAGTGTCACCTATGAAGGGGGTGATGATATTTGGGAAGAAGGGCAAGCTTAGCCATAGGTTCATTGGCCCGTTTGAGATTCTTGATCGAGTGGGAGAGGTGGCTTATAGACTTGCATTGCCACCGAGCTTATCAGCCGTGCATCCTGTGTTTCATGTGTCCATGCTTCGAAAATATCACGGCGATCCATCCCACGTGTTAGATTTCAGCACTGTCCAGTTGGACAAGGACTTGTCTTATGAGGAGGAGCCGGTAGCTATTCTAGACCGGCAGGTTCTTCAGTTGAGGTCGAAGAGTTTTCCTTCTGTTCGTGTTCAATAGAGAGGTCAGCCTCCTGAGGCATCGACTTGGGAGTATGAGTCCGATATGCGTAGCCGTTCTCCCCACCTTTCCCCGATTCAGGAGTTTTAAAATGAAACTCCGTGTTCTGAGGCCTTGAAAACTTCATTTAGAGTCACCTCGATTTGCGTGTGCAGTCCAGACGCGTAGCCTGAAAGCTTAAATATGATAATCTGTGAAAAACGATAAGTTTTGATTATAGAATGAGCTAATTTGATTTAGGTCAACGTTTTGGGTAAACAGACCCGGACCCGTGATTTGACGGTCCCGGAGGGTCCGTAGGAAAATATGGGACTTGGGCATATGCCCGGTGTCACACCCCTTTTTACAAAACTTCACTAACCCTCTTAAATTAATAAAAAGATTTCGCAAAGCTCGAAAGAGTTTTTCAATTTGAAAAAGTGACAAAAATTGTATTCAAAAGGAAAATAACTTCAGAGTCGCCACCTGGCATTTGATTTCGGTGTGTCAGGTCACCTTTTTTTTTTAAATAATAATTTTCCTTTCAAAATACTTTGAACTCTAAAACTAAGTCTATACCAGAGATTTGGGTAAGCGGGTTCATTTGACTCGGGGAGAAGGTGTTAGGCACTCCCCAAGTCCCATAACTAGTACGGTTGCGTACCCGATCTAGTTGGCTTTTAGAATATTCGAATTGAGATAAAAAACAAACACAGAAAAGAAAAACAGACACACAAGAGGTTCGAGGTCGTTCCCACCTAATAAAAGGAAAATAAAACTAAAACTAAAAATACTACGAGTTCCACTCTAGGACTCCTAATACAAGTACTGCGGGGCATTCCCCGGAATAAAATATATACAAGTCCTTCGGGGCATCCCCCAGATAAATTTAACTAGGGGAACGACCTCTCGCCTCGCAATTAACAGAAGTCCTAAAGCTTGCCTACCCACTGTGGTCGGCCTAACATGCTCCTAGCGAATAATAATAAAACGAGAACAATTAAATAAGAGAAAGGCTAACAGAAATTCAACTCGGGGTCGTGTTCTTTTAACTTATCATTTTCATGTATTTAGCCCAAGCCCAATTCATAAATGAGTAAGCAAATGACACTAATGGGTTAGTCTTTTCCCTATCCCCACGACCCCTGCTCATTCAAAGAAGCGCGCAAATAATGATAAACATGGACAAACAACTGAAAAGCGAGAGTAGAGATATACGTTCAAATCAGAAAATAAAACATCTAAATTGGCAGTCTTCTAGCAGGCATAGAACAAAGTGGTCAAACTAAGGAGCAATAGGAGATAAGATAAAGCAAGGATTGGTGTATTCAAAGTATGATTGAGAGCATGTATCCCTTAACCCCACTGTTACTCAATTCCCTTACAAAAAAGCAACCATTCACAGGTTCGAAATCACCCGCTCTTATCTTCACGATAAATCAACTACCACCAACAACGTTTCACTTAACTATCATAATAAAACATGACATAGACTTTAGAAGGAAACAACCATGTATCTCATTCTTTATGACAGTGGAATGGGGATATCCAACAGAACACTCAAATTCACTAACGCCTGGACACGCTTGAGCTATGAGTTTCAATTCTATCAGTTATAACTAATAACAACTTCAGCAACGAGACTACGGAGAATGCGATCAAACTTGACTGACATAGGAACTTGAATGACAAGCTGACCTTTTAAAGTAACTATAAAACTAGCAACCGTGAATATTACCATGCTGGAGGCAAAATCAACTCGATTTAGGTCGCGAACCCATGATTACACTTCATCAAACTTTCATTTTATCTTCGAACTCAAACAAGAATCGCTAATTGATTTTTGGATTTGAAAATTAGTCATTCAAACACATAGAATTCCTATCTAAGCGACTAACATTCTACATGTAACTGAAATGCCAATACCAATCTTCTACGAGCCTTTTGACACAAAAATTAAAACACTGGATGTTCTGTACATTCACAATTTGGAGGCCAACTCGAGAAACAGAAGACAAAACCAAACTAATCAAAATGTCGACTAAGGATGCTGACAGATTTAAATCAAGAAAAGAAGGTTACCATATGCAATTATCAGTCAATCATTGAGGAAGAATAGGGCAAGAGGTTATACAGATTGCGACATCAGAGAAGTCATGATAGAATGATGAACTAAGCTAGCATAAACTACTGGGATTGACTCGATTAAGATTCAAGGATTCGTATAATTTTTTAGAAACTAAACGAAACTAACCAAGCCAATAACAGACAGAGAACATGAGAGACTAGTTTCAGAAACTCATTTTAACATGTAAACTCAGCCAAACCAAGCAGAAATATTCAAGAAAATGGCAAGCAATGATATAACGATCACACACTCTCATTAACAGTCGCAAAACAATCTGAGTTTCATTTGTTAATCTCCAAAAATAATGACGGATCAAACAATCTATAAGCCGATCAAACCCCGACCCTCATCATGCCGAAAATCAACAGAAAATAAGTAGAAAAGGGAGAAAGATGAACCTGAAATTGCTTTCAATTAACAAATAAAATACAGCCGTTACACGAACAAAGATGAAATGGCAGTCACGGTCAGAACTCGAACAATGGGCAATAATAGCGATGGACTTTACTCAAACGAACTCCAATTTGCAATATAAATCCGAAAATCGAAAAGCTAGGAAACAGAAGTGTTTTCAGTACCTCTTTTTCTGAATTTTTAAAATGGAAAACCAAACTTGAACAAATAACTAAGCTCAAACCATCTTTTTTGATCTATATTTTTGTTGACTTTTGAAGTAAAAGAAATAGCAAAAACCAAAAGAAGGTCTCTCAAGTTCAAAATTAAACCCTAGTTTTTCTTCAACTTCTCTCCAAATTTTTCCGTGAACCCCCCGAAAATTCTGTCCAAGACCCAAATATATAGCTCTCTCCCGAAGCTTCTCTCCTTCCTTGGTAAGAAATCGCAAAAACCCTTCAAAAATTCCGAAAATCCCACCAAAATTCCGAAAATCTCCTTCTTTTTGGTAAAAATATGGGCAAATGTAGGGGTATGATCAATTTTCATTAATCATATCCTACCCTTCGTCCATCATCTACCTTTGAAAGAGATTCACATTTGAGAGAGCAAAACAAAACACGGATTCGAACCAAAATCGATTATTTGTCAGGCCACGTGGAAGAAAGAGAGAAGGGAAAGGGGGACCATGAGTTAACTCGCCGGAATCAGTGAGTGTTCTGGCGAGTTTTGGATGGGCAGAAGGCGTGGGAGTTGGGGTGGTGCCGTTTGGTTAGGGGTGTTTAGGTTTAGGGTTAGATAAATATTTGGTTTTTATATTATGGTGGGGAGGAATTGTGGTCGTTAGATCTAGGTGTTTGAACGGCTGAGATTAAACGAAATTGGGGCGGGTTGGTGGGTATTTGGGGTGGACTTGGGCTGCTGGGTTGGGTCAAGGTAATGGGTCAGCTAGGTTGAAGGGATTATGGGATTGGGTTGCCCCAATTTGGGCTTCTTCTTGCCCGAAATTGGGCCAAAAATTTGGGATTATAACCCTTTAAATCTATCAATTTAATAACTTAAACCTTTTCTTTATAAAACGATTTAAAATTAACTCTAACTAATTTAAAGTAAACTATATCATACTATGAAACTATATATATATATATATTTATCACTTTTATATAAATTATTATATTCAAAATAAAAGTGAGAATCATGGTAAAAATAAGATATATTTCTATAAAAATATTAATAACCTAAAGTAAATAGAATAAGATAGAACATGAAACTATTTTTGTATTGTTTTCAATTTTTGTGCCTTAAAAATAGAACTAAAATTAGTAATAAAGTAAAATCCTATAGAAATAAACTCAAATAAATATCCTAAAAATACTAGGACTATTAGAGGTGATTCTAATGCGTGGGTCAAAAATTACATGTCTACAACTGCCCCTCTTTGACTGGAAACACCCAGAGTTTTCAGACAAAGAACAACAAGACATGTTTTTTTACCCGACCCTCATTTAGAGAGAAAAAAAACTAAAAAAAAAACAGAATGTGACCGAGCCCTGGTATCTGAGCTGCCTACATATCCTTGGCTATAAAGGAATCAGACCACGTGTAGTTCGGAGTGAGAAGAGCGATGGGGTATACCGAGGTGGAGAGCTGAGTGAAGTGCCGTCGAGGATCCTGTCCGCGGTTCCTGCCATTACATAAAAAATAAAAGGAAAATTACAGCAGGAGTAAAAGAAAAATACAAGATCCTATCTACTTCTTGTCTCGAATCTTCCTTGAATCTCTACTTGATCTTCAATATGAAACTGAAAAATGGACCATATTCTTTAGGCGGGCTCCTGATGCTTCTTAAATTTGCGAATTGAAGTAACTCTGACATGAATTACCTCGTTCTCTAGGTGGGCGCCTACCAATAACTTGACTTTGGTATAAAATGAGTTTCCTCATTCTCCAGGTGGGTGCCTGATTTCCAAAACTTAAATTGTATTCCCTCGTTGTCCAGGTGGGCGCCTGATTGCCAACAACTTGAATTATATTCCCTTGTTATCCAGGTGGGGCCTGATTACTAAAACTTGAACTGTATTCCCTCGTTATCCAGGTGGGCGCCTGATTGCTAAAACTTGAATTGTATTCCCTCGTTATCCAGGTGGGCGCCTGATTACCAAAAACTTGAAACTGTATTCCCTCGTTATCCAGGTGGGTGCCTAATTGCTAAAACTTGAAACTGTATTCCCTCGTTATCCAGGTGGGCGCCTAATTGCTAAAACTTGAATTGTATTCCCTCGTTATCCAGGTGGATGCCTGATTACCAAAAACTTAAAATTGTATTCCCTCGTTATCTAGGTGGGCGCCTGATTGCTAAAACTTGAAACTATATTCCCTCGTTATCCAGATGGGTGTCTGATTACCAAAAACTTGAAACTGTATTCCCTCGTTATCCAGGTGGGCGCCTGATTACCAAAAACTTGAAACTGTATTCCCTCGTTATCAAGGTGGGCGCCTGATTGCTACAAAACAGTCAAAACAAAAGAAATTTTTCTGCCCCAATTTGGGGATCTGGGCATATTTGTGAGTGTTAATCGAATCATGTTACCTACAGAGCTCTAAGAATTTAAAAGTTAAATCCCATTATCCAGGAGGGCCCTGTAAACCTCGAATTAAATCTCGTCTTAAGAATGATAACTTTAAAGCTAAATTATATTTTCTAAAGCGAGAACTTACGCTAAAACTTAAAATTAAAACCCATTATCCAGGAGGGCCTTGAGAATCTAAAAACTAAATCCCATTATCCAGGAGGGTCCTGAAAATTTAAAAACTAAATCCCATTATCCAGGAGGGTCCTGAAAATTTTAAATTAAATCCCATTATCAAGGAGGGTCCTGAAAATTTTAAATTAAATCCCATTATCCAGGACGGTTCTAAGAATTTAAAAACTAAATCCCATTATCCAGGAGGGTCCTGAAAATTTTAAAACTAAATCCCGTTATCCAGGAGGGTCCTGAAAATTTAAAAACTAAATCCCATTATCCAGGAGGGTCCTGAAAATTTAAAAACTAAATCCTATTATCCATGAGGGTCCTGAAAATTTTAAATTAAATCCCATTATCCAGGAGGGTCCTGAAAATTTTAAATTAAATCCCATTATCCAGGAGGGTCCTGAGAACTTTTAAAATTAAATCCCATTATCCAGGAGGGTCCTAAAATTTTTAAATTAAATCCCATTATCCAGGAGGGTCCTGAGAACTTTTAAAATTAAATCCCATTATCCAGGAGGGTCCTGAAAATTTTAAATTAAATCCCATTATCCAGGAGGGTCCTGAGAATTGAGAATGAACTTACCTGAGCCATGCTCTCATCTTTGAGGATTCTGAACAGAATTTCTTGCTCCCTGAACCATGCTTTTCCATGGGAGGTCCCTGTGGATTTAAAAATTTTCTTGCCCCTGTTTCAGACAAATAAAATCTTGTTAGTTTGAAAACGTGGTGGTTAGTTTGTGGCATCATTGCTGAGCGTCTGCTTCTGCCACTACCATGCTTCATTCTGATTAGCTACTTCGGGCTAGCAAGGAGTTGTTTGACCTTTTGATTGGAACTGGACCACAAAACCTCTGCATGACCTGAATCTCTCCCACTCATTGTGTTTTCATTTTGAAAGTTACTGAATCCTTGTATTTTCTCAAAATTCAAGATTCACTTGATTGCTTGAACCTCAGTTATCACCATACTGCTTATTCTAAATCAAGTCAATTGTGATGTGGCTGGCCGCACTCCGTTTTGTACAATTTAAAAGCTGGCAGTAGGCTTTGAAATCCTTTCCTGCTTGTTCAACAAGGTCTAACTCGAAAGAAACTCATTGTGAGCACGTGATTTTTGTTTTACGCGACATTCACTCCAAAAGAAACAAAATAATAGCAATTGGTCTTGCTGTACATTTGTTGGATTTTTACGTGGCATTTTTTTTGCTAGTTATTTGTGATTTTGCCCGTGGTTGTTTTATTCAAAAAAAAAACATAAAAGAAATATATATGTCTATATGTCGTGTGAACCGTAATCCGTTTATTAAAAGAAAAATAAAATGTGTGCATCCTTCATTGTATTTTGTCATTAAGTGTTTAGTATAATTAAATGTTAATTGTGTGATAATTGTTGTCCAATGTTTTACATGGTATTATTTGGCAAATTAATTTAAGGAATTAAAAAAAAAAGAAAAAGAAAGAGTTTCGGACTTGGGCCAGTCCGATTTTAAAACAAACAAGCCCAAACAACCCAATCCAAAACCAAAATTACCCGGTCCAGTTCAGTTCAGCCCCTAACTATCTCAAACGGCGTCGTTTGGGTCGTGCCTGTGATCTGGGCCGTTGATCTCAGATTGATCAACGGCCAAGATCACTTCCCCATAACCCATAAACAAAACCCGACCCATTCTACCCGGACCGACCCAAACCCCTTTAGGTTGAAACGACACCGTTCTCTATCAG
The DNA here is from genome assembly GCF_000393655.2 of Nicotiana sylvestris. NCBI lineage: Eukaryota > Viridiplantae > Streptophyta > Magnoliopsida > Solanales > Solanaceae > Nicotiana > Nicotiana sylvestris. Next base: position 88,337 of record NW_027184361.1, on the reverse strand, counting down.
CCAAAAGATCTTGACCCTTCATCTCACCCCATCCAACGGCCAAGAATCGATCCCTCACTAACTATATAAGCCTATAACCTTTACCCTGCCCCCCTATCCGAACCCCCAGGCCTTAGTCGTCCCCTCCACAGACCTCAGTCCTCCAAACCCTAGCCGCCCCTGTATACCTTCGCCATGAAAGCCGGCGGCATGGACGTCGGTGCCCCCCTCCTTAACACCATAGATGCTCCTCACCGTCCTGGACCCAAATCCACCAACTACACATTTCGAATCCCCTCCCACCTTCTCGAATCTTCATTTGAAGATTCGAGTCGGAACCTGACTTACACCAATTGACCCCAGTTTCATACCAGACAGTCCCCGGACCCCCTCGTGACCAAACCATGCTTGGTTTGGTCCGAATCTGACCAGGGAAACATGAATCCCAGATCTGATTTTTGAACCCTAGGGTTCCTCGTGACTGGTTTGTATCCGTTTGAGCCAAAGTGTTTAGGGTCTAATGGACTTTAGTCGAAGTGTTCTCAGTGAGAACACTTCGATTAAAGCCCGTTCAACCCAAGGAGGTTCTTTTCAAGTACGAGTTTGGTCTTCTGATTTTTCCAAGGATTTTTAAGGTAAGTTTGTTTCTCTTTGCTTTATTCATGTCATGTGTTTGTTAAAGGTCCGTTTGTATGGCCGAAATGTTTTGTTCAGTTTGTGTTTCGGACTTTCATCAACTGTAGTTGTCCACCTTGCCCGGGCCCTTGCATTTGGTCAAGTCCTTCTTCATTCACTAATAATGTTTGTGTGGTTAAACTGCATAGTTAGTTGAATTCGAAATTGGTCGATTATTTAGTTCCCAAGGGCATTTTGTTTTGACAGTGTAATTTGAATCGCATGTTTGATACTGTTAGATTTCTAATCCTTGGCTTTGATTGTATATGTTGTAATTAGTATAGTCGATTCGATACATGTCGTCGAATAATTTTAGCTGTTTGAATGGTAACATTTTGATTTGTCTTGCTGAACATTGTTTGAATCAAATTGAGAATCAACTATAGCTACTTATAATTGATGTATTTGAATCAGAAATATAAAAGGATTGGTTTTTGTAACTGCAATCTGAATTGGAGGGCATGTGCACTTGTGCACAACATGTGCATTAAAGGCCCTTTTCGGATTAAAATAGTTTGACAGCATATGCTGTCAGATTATATTCCTGCTGCCCATGTCTGCTTTTAGTTAATAAAATGGGAAAGAGGATTGTCAGGGAATCTCATGGGGGATTTGATTTTTTAAACATTGAGTGGAAAGACAGTAAGAAAGGGAGGGGGTTCTGATTTTCTAACAGGCTGTTAAAGGGTTGATTTTAGGCTTATAAAAGAAAGGAACTTCCATTAGAAAAAGGGGAACTGGATTGATTTTGAAAACAAAAATTTTGAAAAAAGAAAAGGCAGGCAGATTTTTAGACTAAACTCAGACTTTTGGAGATTTGATTGTTAGATATATACAGACACCTACGAGAGAGGAAAAGATATAGAATATCAGCAACTGTTTCTTCCTTGTTTGTGTGATTCTCAGTTTGTTCAACCTGTTCAATCAACTCTGTTTTCTTTCAAGTATCAGCTGAGTTCATTGGTTGATTCACATTGTTTGTTTCTCCTGGATTCGGTCTGTCTTGGAGCTTTGTTTCTACTGCATTGTTTGCTGCTGTCTTTCTGCCATTTTTCCATCGGCTCTAACTGTATCTTGCACTGGGAGCTGTTCTATTTGTTACCTGCTGTTACTGCTGCTGTTTCTGTTGCCATTGTCATTCTACTGACTTCCTTTCTTCTTCGATTGTAAGCATTCCCAGGTACACACCCCTGAAACCTTGTCAGCTGAAAGTTTGAAGCTGAAATAAAGAAATGAACATCTGTTTACTTTACAATCCTTGTGTTCAAAAAAATAGTTTGAATGGTAGCTGGGTCTGTATTTGTTTAAGTTAGTTCCAACCACGATTGCTTTGTATGAGTTATGCACATCTTGATTGACATATCAGATAATATTGTTTGTTAGATCAGACGTATTTTCAATGTGTATAACTATTAGGTTTCGATTTAGCTATGACAGTATAATATAGAATCGTGGCAAGCATCTGTATGTATTTTGTCTAGACTTTTGAACTGTCAAATCTGTTATATTTGGTTCCATTTAATTTCAAGATAAATGTACCCCAAGCTAATTCTCATGTGGTGTTACTTTAACAGGATGGCCATGTATGCCAACCCTCTCGTTAGATTACTTGTTCCTATATATGTTCGATATGGGTTTCGATATAGATTCACTGTTTCGAAATAATGCGACTACTTTTTGAGTTCAATTAATAGTAGTTTTCCTAATAAACAACTGATCTCATTTATCAAGCCCAAATGAGCTAGTTTTAAAATTCAAACTGGAAGGTCGTTTAATGTAAATTTAGTGTACGTTATTAGTTTGCTTGCAATCCCCCTTAGCAAATTAACAAAGTTCATTCACTCCTTGAAGACAAGGCATGAGGTAATTCTCATCTCATAAACAACCAATTAGGTAATCAAACAAAAATTCGGATTCGTCAAACATAGTAGATATTTAGTATGTGGTTGCTTAAACAAGTAAGTTTGGTCTTTCTCTTTTATTTTTAGAGACAAATGTAATAGAAATGTAGTCGCTTTAGGACATCCTTTTCTAAAATAATGAGACGAGTCTCGCCAAATAAAAATGCAAATTGCGGGGCCCTCAATAACTAACCATAAATAAATATTTAGAATTCAGGACAGGCCGTTTAGTGAATTTCATGGCCTTTCCCAAAGATAATAACGCGTTAGACTCTCTAGGCGCGGCTTAATTAAATTACATTCTTAAATTCGGGTGCGCATTTATGTGACCCAAATTCAAATCTCGATGGAGTCGAAATGTATTAATAACTACGGGTGCATTGATTGCGACGTGGTTCGAGATGCATTTTCACGACGTTGCAATTCTATAAAAAATAAATGATAATAATAAAAGCGGTTTAAACTTAATAAAAGCACATAAGTCACAACATGTATTTAAATCAGATATTTAGCCATTATAACAATTTAAGCGACCGTGCTAGAACCACGGGATTCGAGGGTGCCTAACACCTTCCCTCGGGTCAACAGAATTCCTTACTTAGAATTTCTGGTTCGCAGACTTCATTTGGAAAAGTCGAAAATTTCCTCGATTTGGGATTCAAGATAAACCGGTGACTTGGGACACCAAAAACCAAACCTTTCCCAAGTGGCGACTCTGAATTAAATAAATAATCCCATTTCGAATATTGTCACTTAAATTGGAAAAACTCCACCCGCGCATTTTAGCCTTCGGGCCGGGCGCGCAAAAAGGAGGTGTGACAGCTCTGGCGACTCTGCTGGGGAATGTTTAACCCAGAACCACTGGTTCAGGGTTCAAGAATTCGAGCTTAGAATAATTGTTATATTTGGCTTTATTATCTGATCTTTATTACATGTTTTTGCATAACGTGCTAAATTTTGTCTTTTACCGCTTTGATATTATCTGAACTGTATATAAACTGTGCCGAAACCTTTCTCTTCTTACCTCCGGGGAGAAGCTCGCTGGTCGAGACTCCCTATTCTGTTAGTGTCAATATCTGAAATAAGAAAGAGGTCGGACAAGTTACAAAGCCGGACGATCTCGCGGGTCCCCGGTACGTAGCCCCCTCCTCGACTCGAGTTGTCCGCTCGGGTACACAGTCTAGAACAAATACCCAGGGTATAAACCTAGTATAACGAAACTTCATGCCGGATCCCTAGTAGGAACGTTTATTTGCATCACGTTGCATTTGACTTAGGGGGCTCAACACAGGGGTTGGGTCCGTCTAGGACAGACAACCTGAAGTGAAAAGACCACTCTGCTGCATCCTATTTGTTTTACGCATCTATTTGCTTCGATTCCGCATGCTGACCGGTTTCTAAAAAAAGGGGAAAATAGCAGTGTGGGGAGATAATTACTTATTTTGGAAAAATAAAACCAATGCCCAAGTAGTGTCAAAACCTCACCGGAGTTTTCCTAAATTTTTTTTTTCTTCTAACTTGATTTATTAAAAAAAAAAATATAATTTTTTTTATCACTTTCAAAATAAAAAAAAGGGGTATTTATTTAAAAGCAAAAGAAAAAAAACGGAAATTCAAAATTCAAAAAAAAAAATGCTATTTCTTTCGTAGTACCTCCTTTCTAAATTCAGACTAATAGTCCAAATATTTCCTTAAGAAAAAATAAAAAAATATATATAATATATATAATAAATATTTTCTTTAGTCTTTACCTCTTTTCAAAAAAAAAAAAGTAATAATAATAAAAAATATTCTTGCTTTCTGGGTTTAATTGATTTTCTCTATTCATGATGGGCCGAACTACGCCGGTTTGATTCTCACCGGATGTGAGATACGTAGTCAACCCTCGTCGGGTTCAACCCCATTTTTGCTAAAATAGCCAAAATCAATAAATAAATAAAAAAAGAAGAAGAAAAAGACGTGTCAAATTTTAAAAAGAGTCATAAATAAGTTAGGTGATGCTGTTTTGTCATAAATAGCCGAATGTTTCCGAAAGGGACGCCGGAAGGCTGACTTTGCATAAACAGCCACCTTTGGGTCTTGTTTCGTATTTTTGTCCAGTTGACCCACACAGCCTTAAAATCTTCGTCCCCAAGTGCTTAAAGGCCGTGTTCAAAACTTGATCCCCTTTGTAAAATATTTTTGAGTCAAGTCATTTTGTTAAAATCACCTTAATAAATGTGCAGGATGAGCACGATGCAAAATGAACATTTTTCAATAATGACCAAAATCCCTGTCAAGTTACGGCTATGGTGGAATGATCTAGGTGTTGAAGGACAAAATGAGGTTAAGAAATATCTGAAAGGTCTCGTGGGTTTGTTGGAAATCCAGCCTCGGGGAGATATCATAAGAGCTTTAGTCACTTACTGGGACCCGACGCACAATGTTTTCCATTTCTCTGATTTTGAACTCACCCCGACTTTGGAAGAAATGGCTGGGTACATCGGAAATGCTGAACTTCCGTTGAGGCAAAAATACTTGGTCTCCCCAAGAGCAGTCACGGTACATCGGTTCCTAGATTCACTGAAGATACCCAGAACGGTCCACGACCCGGATCTGGCTGCCGGTTTTTGTACTCCATGCTTCATATATGATAGGTACGGTCATGAGGGAGGATTCAATAATCCAATCAACAAACTGTGCAGCAAAGGTATTCGTCAGAAGTGGGACAAACACAGACGGGTAGCCTTCATGATGATGTTCCTGGGCCTTCTGGTATTTCCAAGGAAAGACGGAAACATTGATTTGAAGATATCCGGGGTCGTCAGCACTTTACTCACGCAAAGTGACAGTACTCTCGCGCCTATGGTGGTATCTGACATCTTTCGAGCTCTTACAGCTTGTAAAGCTGGGGGAAATTTCTTCGAAGGTTGTAACTTGCTCCTACAGATATGGATGACCGAGCACCTCTGCCATCATTCCGAGATTTTGAGCCATGGTTCCCCGGAAAAGACTTGCATAGAAGAATCTTACACGAGAACCAAAGAGATCAGTTTGCCCAAAGGAGTCATGGCATGGACCTTGTTCTTTCAAGCTCTTACTGCCAGCCAAATACAATGGACACTGGGATGGTTGCCTGTTGACGAGGTCATATACATGCCGGCAGCTAAAACCCATTTCTTACTGATGGGGCTTAAGAGCATTCAACCTTATGCACCCTGCCGAGTTTTGAGACAGCTCGAAAGATGTCAGACAGTACCTTATGAGGAAGATCTTAGCACTCAAGCAGTTGAGATAAGTCCTAACGGACAGTTTCCAGAAGCGAAAATTCGCCAAATCTGGAGTGAGTGTCAATATTTGAAATCAGATACTTGCGTGCGGGATCGAGCCAAAGGGGAGACAGCGCCGACTTACCTGGCATGGTATAGAAGGGAACTTGAGCATAAAAGGCCGGCTAAGAGACCCCACATCCTGAATTTCGCTGAAACATCGCAAAAACATTGGGATTGGCTAGCAAAAGAAAGAGGCTATTGCGCCGAAATCAGCAGGTTGAAGCGACAAGTGGAAAGCCTGAAATATGATCACAACGTGCAAGTTGCTACCAATCTGGGAGAACGAAACAGGCTGATTCAGGAAAATGAAATGCTCAAAGCCCAGATCAAACAGACAAGGATAGATGCGGATAAGCAGCCAAGGCGTCGTGCAGATGAGCAGTTGATAAAAAGGCTAAAAGGCAAAGTCAGGGAATGGCAAGAGGATTTAGAGAAATCTAAAAATATCATAGCAGAGCTCAGGGCACAATGAGATACAAGAGCAGATAAGCATCGCCGACACTTGAATCAATTGGAAGGCGATCACGAGAAAACTGTTGCTAAAATAAAGAGAGAGATGGCTACACTTGAGATCAAAGCAGCTAATCAGGCCCAGGATTTCCAAATTGAGAGCAGATACTGGTACGATTCGTTAGCCCAGATGAAGTTAGAAGTACGACAACTAAAACATCAGCATATACAGGATGCTCAGGTGTTCAAGATATGTAGCGATCAGATAAAACGCCTACTCATAGAGAAGAAGCAAACCAGAGATAGGATCAAGGCCATTGCACATGCCATCACCCGACGATGCCTACGATGTGAGAACATGACCAGTGTTACCGTCCTCTCGGCAGTAATGAGCTATGTCAAGCAGACCATGCATGAGCTGGAGCAACTTGAGAGGGATCTCACACCTAGGACCGCGGCGAGGCCGAACGATGCCCCGCGGACACAAATTGTCAAAACCATAATGTACTCATAAGTCGAGTCTGTATCTTAGTATCTGTTGCTTGTTTTTCCCATCAGTTTGTTTAGTCTAGGATGAGTCTAGGTTTATTTTTAAAGTCTGCTCTTTCTTTTGCAAAATGTAGTTTTGTAATAGACTGTTTCGACAATAAAAGGTGTGTTTCTTTCATTTGTGTTTCGAACTACGTAATGGTCTGATTCACGTAGGCATCGTGATACGTAGACAATCCTCATCGGATCCGGTCGCATTTCTTTTACTGCAAAATAAAGAAAAAAAATAATAATAATAAAAGAAAACAAAAAAAAGAAAAAAAAGGGAAAAACTAATAAGAGGAAAAATGCCGGAATGACGCATGCTCTCGTAGCAAACATGTAGTAATCCACTTAACTGTATAGGTGCATCATGCCCAACGTGAGATTAACTATCTGTTATTTGCTGCAAATTAACCGTGCGTTTGTCGTTGAGTATTCAGGGTTTTTTGAAAAGACGGTTGGTTTGGTGAAAGTCTGGCCTCGCACTCATACTTCACGAGGTCAAGAAGAAGTGTTCAACTACCTGTTGTTAGGACCAGAAGCAGTACTCACACTTACTTCACCAGGTCAAAAGGAAGTGTGGAAATGTCTTCAGAAATTCCATTGCAAACAATCCCTATTTCCGAGGAGAGCTCGATCTCAGCCGTCCTCACACCTGAATCCGCAACTGCGGAGGAAAATAGAATCCTACGGCTCCGCATGTTGGAAATGCTGGACGACTGGAATAATGGGAAAGAGCCGCCAAGTGTCGTCCCCGGATTCCCTGAATTATTCTCCAGGTCAAGTGGGACTTCTAATGTCCCCATAAATTATCCTGCTACCCCATTCGGGTACCCAGCCACCTCAGCCTTCTCTGCTGGATCGCCTTCTGAGCCTCATCCCCGAATGTCAGCCACCGATGCAAGCATGAACATCTTTACTGCACCGCCTTGCCCGATTACGGCACAGCCTGCCACGTATAAGCCAAGCTTTGACTCATCCTCTTTTACATTCCACGCACCATCATTCTCAATAGAACCAACTAGGTTCACTACCAGCACTAATCCTCCACTGCCTCAGTGCGAGCTTGCACCCGGGCAGGATCAGAACCCCAGAATTGCAGAACAAAATGAGATTGCCAAGAGAATGAGAAGCCTTGAACAAAGTTTGAAAAACATGCAAGGATTGAGCGGGCAGAAGAGCGTCTCTTACGCCGACCTATGCATGTTCCCTCACGTGCATCTGCCAGCGGGTTTCAAGACCCCAAAGTTCGAGAAATACGATTGGCACGGTGACCCCATTGCACATCTTAAGAAATACTGCAACCAATTGCGAGGAGCCGACGGAAAAGAAGAACTGCTAATGGCATATTTTGGGGAAAGTCTAGTAGGGATAGCCTCGGAATGGTATATGGACCAGGAAATGTCTCGATGGCATATATGGGATGATCTCGCCAGAGATTTTGTGAAACAATTCCAGTATAACATCGACATTGCGCCAGACCGAAATTCTCTGTCGAATTTGAAGAAGAAACCTTCAGAAAGCTTCAGAGAATATGCTATTAAGTGGCGTGAACAGGCGTCAAGAGTGAAGCCTCCCATGGATGAAGTGGAAATGGTCACTACCTTTCTCCAGGCTCAAGAGTCTGACTATTTCCAAAACATGATGTCAGCCATGGGTAAGCCATTCGCGGAAGCGATCAAGATTGGAGAGATGGTGGAAAATGGTCTGAAAACAGGTAGGATTCTGAGTCAAGCAGCCATAAGGGCGACCTCCCAAGCCGTCCAAAGCGGGTCCGGAGGAATGACAAGAGGGAAGAAGAAGGAAGAAACGACCATGGCAGCCTCGGAAGCAAGGGAGTATCGTCATCCCAGGCCCCGTTTTCCGGAAAGAACCCCACAACACTACTACCCCCACTCAAATTTGGCATATGCTCATCAACCTTATATGGTCATGAATGCCCAGCCTTATGCCCATCCACCACAACAAGCCAACCGAGGCCCAGCTCCACCTCCCAGAAATCAGCCTCCTTACCGCAACCACTATAACCCACAACCCCCGCAGAATAACTTTCGCCCTCAGGAGCCACCTTGAAGGCGGACTTTCACGCCCATCGGTGAACAATACTCTACTTTGTTCCCGAAGCTAGTCCAGTTGGGTTTCTTACAACTAATCCCTCATACGAGGCAAAACCCAACGTCACATTCTTACAAAGCTGGAGTCAGATGCGCCTATCATTCAGGGGCCGAGGGACACGATACAAATGACTGCTGGTCGTTGAAAAGAGTGGTCGAGAATTTGATAGAGCAAGGGAAAATAGTGCTAAGGGACGAAGAGATCCCAAATGTGACTAACAATCCATTGCCTGCTCACAATAATGGGCCGCTGATCGGAATGATTTGCGAAGACAAAGAATTCGACCCTGCTCTGAAAGCTATAATTGCCATTGTCGACACGGGGAAAAGGCCTGAAACAGACCAGAAACCAGAAAAGGGGGAGGAGGCCAAGGCTATAAAGAGCGAGCCTGAAAAGAAGGTGGAGAAGAAAGTGGTACCGGTAAAGGATGGAGTTCTTTACATACCACGAGGTCGAGCTGAGAAGACGCAGAACTTCGGGATCAAAAAGACAAAACCTATGTACGTGCCAAAAGGGGCCTATGTGGTCCGGGGGACGATTCAACCACCTCGGCTGAATGAGCCAGTGGTTATCGGACGCGTGCCACAAAAGCCAATGACCAACCCGTCCACAGTGCCGTGGAATTATCAAAAGACTTTGGTAATGTACAAAGGTAAAGAGGTCATGGGAGAACTTCCAGAAAATACTTTCATTGGAAGGTATTCAAATACCCAAGAACTGAACAACGCCACACAAAGGCGCTTCCCGCCAAAGAAGCCCGTAAGTGTTGAAGAAGCGGAAGTGTTCTTCCAACAAATGAAAATGCCGGATTACGAAGTGATAGATCAACTGCGCAAGTACCCCGAGCAAGTGTCCATGCTATCATTGTTGATGAGGTCGGCCGAGCATCAAAAGATCTTACTGAAGACCCTGAATGAAGCATATATGCTAGTTGAAACCTCGGTTGAACAACTAGAGCGGATGACAGAAAGATTCTTCGCCGTCAACCAAATCTCTTTCAGCAAGAATGATTTACCCCCGGAAGGAGCGGCACACAACAAGGCTTTGCATCTAACAGTTAAATGCGAAGACTATTATGTCAAGCGGGTAATGTTGGATGGGGGTTCAGGTATTGACATTTGCCCGCTCTCCATGCTGCAAAGAATGGAAATTGGGACCGGAAGAAACCGACCCAACAATGTCTGTGTAAGAGCTTTCGACGGCATCAAGAGAGATACCATGGGGGAAATAGACCTGTTGTTGGTCATAGGACCAGTTGAGTTTGAAATAACCTTCCAGGTGCTCGACATGGACACATCCTACAATTTCCTCCTCGGCAGACCTTGGATCCATACGGCAGGAGCTGTGCCTTCCACTCTTCACCAGATGGTGAAGTTTGAGTATGAAGACCGAGAGATCGTGGTCCATGGAGAAGACGAGCATGCTATCTATCGGGACCCATCCATCCCATATCTTGAACCGAGAAAAGGGAGCGAACATACGGTCTATCAAGCTTTCGAGATTGTACTGGCAGAGCAGCACGAAGAGGGAATACCCTGCCCCCAGCCTTTCTTGTCTAACGCCTCGGTTATGGTGGCCAAAGAGATGATCCGGCACGGATTTAGGCCAGGGAAAGGGCTTGGACGAACCCTTCAGGGAATAACAGAACCCATTACCTTGCCAGTCACCAAGAAACCTTTTGGACTAGGCTTCAAACCTACTCCAGCAGACGAAGAGTGGGCAAAGAAAAGGAAAAATGAGGGTTGGACGTTACCTCGACCATTGCCGGATTTATATGCAACTTTCATCAGGCCAAGGTACGCTGAAGAAGAAGATGATGAGGTCTTCACAGCTGAGGAAATCGAGGAGATATGTGGGGCGATGAGAGAGATGCTCTACGAGGTCCACATGGTTCAACCAGGTGAAGGCACAAGCACTACTGAGATGATGTACGTGGGGCCGAACGCCAAACTTCAAAACTGGGAGGCCACGCCATTCCCGACTAGACGGAAGTCCGGGTAGACCTGTCCTGCCACCTTTCCTGTGTCACAAGTTATCTCCAGGACATAACTTGAACGTTTTCTTCCTTTCAATTGTTGTTTTGAATTCCTAAGTTGTAAACATTGTTGTCTTCCAACTTTCCAAAGAAAATAAAAAAAAATCATCATTGCTTTCCCATTCTTTCTTTTGTTCTGATTTTTGTTATTTTTCCTTTTATCTTTCTTTTCAGTTATAATAATGCGGCTTTAAATATGACATGCTTGCGGACTTCACGCCCAGATCACAACGAGCTATTTAACTGCGAATTAATGAACCCAGAACCAGAATATGATGAGGAAGAAGCTTTTAGGGAAATAAACCGAGAGTTGGAACATTTTGAGAATAAACCTAAGCCAAATCTGAATGACACCGAACCGGTTAATTTAGGAACTCCTGAAGAAATCCGGGAGACCAAAATAAGCATTCACACGGACAAGAAAACGCGAGAGGCGATAATTCAACTTCTTTTTGAATTTAAAGACGTGTTTGCTTGGTCATATGATGACATGCCGGGTCTAGGTGTTGATCTAGTGGTTCATAAATTGCCGATTCATCCTGATTGTCCTCCAGTTCAACAAAAGCAACGAAAGTTCAAAACTGAGGTCAGTGACAAGATTAAAGAGGAGATCACCAAACAATTGAAAACGGGAGTGATTCGGGTAGTCCAGTATACAACTTGGTTGGCAAATGTGGTTCCAGTACCGAAAAAGGACGGGAAAACTCGGGTATGTGTAGATTACCGAGATCTGAACAGAGCAAGTCCTAAAGATAATTTCCCGCTGCCCAACATCCACATCCTCGTTGATAATTGCGCCAAACACGAGATACAGTCTTTCGTAGATTGTTACGCTGGGTATCATCAGGTATTGATGGATGAAGAGGACGCCGAGAAAACTGCCTTCACCACGCCTTGGGGCACCTACTGTTACCGGGTCATGCCATTTGGTTTGAAGAATGCTGGGGCTACTTACATGAGGGCCATGACTGCCATTTTTCATGACATGATGCATCAGGAAATAGAGGTGTACGTGGACGACGTGATAGTCAAGTCCAGGACGCAGGATAATCACATCCAAGACTTGAGGAAATTCTTCGAGAGATTAAGGAAGTATGACTTGAAGCTGAACCCAGCCAAATGTGCTTTCGGAGTTCCGTCAGGCAAACTTTTGGGCTTCATCGTAAGCAGGAGAGGTATCGAGCTAGATCCAACTAAGATAAAATCCATCAGAGATCTGCCTCCCCCGAGAACAAAGAAAGACGTGATGAGTCTGTTGGGCAGGTTGAACTACATCAGTCGGTTTATTGCCCAGCTGACAAGCACGTGTGAGCCCATATTCAAGCTGTTAAGGAAAGATGCGGCGATTAAATGGACAACTGAGTGTCAAGAAGCCTTTGATAAAGTCAAAGAATACCTTTCGAATCCCCCAGTCTTGGTCCCTCCAGAACCAGGGAGGCCACTTTTCTTGTATCTGACAGTCTTGGAGAACTCTTTCGGTTGCGTCCTCGGGCAACACGACATAACCAGAAAGAAGGAGCAAGCAATCTACTACTTGAGCAAGAAATTCACCGGCTACGAGGCCAAATACACTCTGCTGGAAAGGACATGCTGCGCTCTCACGTGGGTTGCTCAAAAGCTGAGACATTATCTCCAAGCCCACACTACGTTCCTCATAAGCAGGTTGGATCCTTTGAAGTATATATTTCAGAAACCAATGCCTACTGGGAGACTGGCTAAATGGCAAATCTTGCTTACGGAATTCGACATAGTCTATGTCACTCGCACGGCAATGAAAGCCCAGGCGCTAGCAGATCATTTGGCCGAAAATCCGGTCGATGAGGAATACCAGCCATTGAGTACCTACTTTCCAGATGAAGAAGTAAACACCGTAGAAGTGGTCTCGGAGGACGCTCATGTCTGGAAGATGTTCTTTGATGGAGCCGTGAACGCCAAGGGTGTAGGGATTGGGGCAATTTTGATCTCGCCTTCTGGTCAGCATTATCCCGCCACAGCTAGACTTCGTTTCTTTTGCACAAATAATACAGCTGAGTATGAAGCCTGCATCATGGGCATGCATATGGCAATCGATCAGGATGTCGAAGACTTACTGATTATGGGAGATTCTGACCTGATTATCCGGCAAGCTCAAGGCGAATAGGAAACTCGGGATGTCAAACTTATCCCTTACCGACAGCAAGTGGAGGACCTCAACAAGCGCTTTACATCAATAGAGTTCATGTATATCCCGAGGTATCACAATGAACTGGCAGATGCACTTGCTACTCTGGCTTCAATGCTACCCTACCCGGGCAACGCCCACGTCGATCCTTTGGAAATCCAAATCAGGGAAAGACACGGTTACTGCAATGTAATCGAGGTGGGATCAAATACGCAGCCTTGGTACCATGACATCAAGAGGTTCTTGAAAACGCAAGAATACCCCGAGCATGCTACTGGAGATCAAAAGAGGACCATTAGGCGACATGCAAGTGGTTTCTTTCTGAGTGGTGAATTGTTGTATAAGAGGACCCCGGACCTCAATCTCCTAAGATGTGTCGATATCGAGGAGGCGAGAAATATCATGCACGAAGTACACGCAGGTGTGTGCGGACCTCACATGAACGGGTATGTCTTAGCGAAGAAAATCCTTCGAGCAGGTTATTACTGGATGACCATGGAAAAGGATTGCTTTAGCTTCGTTCGGAAGTGTCATCAGTGTCAGGTGCACGGTGATTTGATTCATGCACCTCCCACGGAGCTGCATCCCATGTCTGCACCTTGGCCATTTGTCGCCTGGGGCATGGACGTCATTGGACCAATCGAACCAAAGGCTTCGAATGGACACAGGTTTATACTGGTTGCCATCGATTACTTCACAAAATGGGTAGAGGCTGTCACTCTCAAGTCGGTCACTAAAAAAGCTGTAGTGGATTTTGTACACTCAAATCTTATCTGTCGTTTCGGTATTCCTGCGACTATCATTACAGATAACGCAGCAAACTTGAACAGTCACTTGATGGGAGATGTATGCGAGCAATTCAAGATAACGCATAGGAATTCTACTCCTTATCGGCCGAAAGCCAATGGTGCTGTGGAAGCGGCGAACAAAAACATCAAGAAGATTTTGAGGAAAACGATCCAAAGTTCCCGACAGTGGCATGAGCAGTTACCATTTGCATTGTTGGGGTATCGCACTACGGTACGCACATCAGTAGGAGCGACTCCTTATCTTTTGGTTTATGGGACCGAGGCTGTAATACCGGCAGAGGTAGAAATTCCTTCGCTTCGAACCATTTTCGAAGCAGAAATCGAAGACAGCGAGTGGGTCAAGACTCGGTTAGAGCAATTGATTTTGATTGATGAAAAGCGAATGGCCGCGGTTTGTCACGGACAGTTGTACCAACGAAGAATGGCCCGTGCTTACAACAAGAAAGTCCGACCCAGGAATTTCGAAATAGGTCAGCTGGTACTGAGGCGTATTCTACCGCATCATGAGGAAGCAAAAGGGAAGTTTGCTCCAAATTGGAAAGGCCCATACATCATAAGGAAGATATTGCCGAGAGGAGCATTGTATTTAGGTGATATAGAAGGAAATGACCCCGACACAGCAGTAAATGCGGATGCAGTCAAGAGATACTACGTCTGAATTATACTCCAGTAGTCTTGACGCATTTGAAATGACGAAGGTTTTATTCCCCACTACTCCCCAAACACTACCCAATTCTCTCTACAAACCTTTGAGCCGCTTACAAAAAAAAAAAAAAAAAAGAAAAAGAAAACAAAACAAAACATTGATAGAGGCCTGAACTACGTTTGAATTGATTCCGAAAGGATACGTAGGCAGCCTCTCCCTGAGGTTCAGTCACACCAACAATAAAATCCCATTCACCCTAAAATTGAAACCGGGGCACGTCGAGCAGTTTAGAAGTTAGTATCATCTACCTCTCTTTACCAAGCACAAGCCTTCAAATCAATTACCAAAGAGAGTGGGAAACCAATAAGCGTCACAAATGGAGACCGGCACACTCTGAATTGAGAGAAATAAAATGAGAGAGTCTCGTCGGTGAAAACCTTCGGGCACCGCGAGGCGACGGGAGTAGAGAGACCAAAATGAGAGAGCTTGTTTAGCAAAAACTCACAAAGAGTGCTATCAAGCGATGACAGGAAGAGAAATGAGAGAGGTCAGCCAGCGAAAACCCGCAAAGGGCGCTGTTGGCCGAAAGAGTGACTCCACCCAAGGAGGTTTCGGCAAAGTTCCACCGGTTTGGAATCACAGATCCATTCTGGTTCAGGGAAACGCAAGCTCATGGAAAGTCAGGCGTCCAGTCCAAAGAGCATGTCATGTCATTTAAAGCCAACATTATCTTCCTCAGATAAGTTTTTCTCGTCCCGAAAGGAGCACTCCTTTTCTGAAATTCGTTTTATCTTTTCTTTGTTTTTCATCGAATCTCTTTCATGTTTAAGCCCAAGTTCTGGATGTACCGGAAAGGATAGTTGGCAGGTTCGTTTTCACGGAGTTCGTTGCATGAAGGAAAACACCCCGTTTCGTTGGTACGTCTGTCCAAACTTGATGAATCACGATGTTTGATGGCGTTCGAAGTAAAAAGGAAAAAGAGAAATTTTCCCCAGCAAGTCCGCCTTCGGACGAATCCCCACAGAGTCTCCCCTTGTACAATCCCCCACAGAGTCTCCCCGATATATATATATATATAAAAAAATCCCCATTGGAATTTCCCCAGCACATCCCCAGCGAGTCTCTTTGTAAAAATTCCCCAACAAGCTTACCCCAACAAATCCTAGAAAGACCGCTTCGAAACAAATCCCCAGCATGCCCCATTGTACAAAAATCCACACAAAGAATCCACTTTGTAAATATTCCCCCACAGGGTTTCCTTTTGTACAAATCCCCACAGAATACCTCCAATAAAATCCCCGTTGAGAACCTCCAAGCAAAACGGGACAAAATGAGAGAAAAGAAAAAGAGCCTTACGAGGCAAATCATCACGAAATCTGGAAATACAAGCCTAAGCAGTCTAAAGGGTTTCGACATTTGAATCAAATCAATGGCGGGACTTCGCAACAGAAATGAAGACGCAACAAAGCAACCGGGAACGATCAAGGTCACCGAACCGACCGTCATTTCCGAACTAACAATTGTTCTTTGTCTAAAAAGTTGAAACAGGGATAATCCAAGACAATCGTGCAAGAAGCAGGTGTCACCCGAAGAAGAAGGTACATGGGTACAAGAAAATTTTGGCAATAAGGAATTCACTCGAAAGGTAAGTTCCACGAAACTCCCTTTTGTCTTCTACTAAAACAAGAAAATTCAAAAAAAAAAGAGGTCAGTTGTTGTTCTCGAATTTTGTCCCCAGCCAGCCAGCATTGGGGTTTTAAACCCTAAACTGAGCTTTTCCATGCAGTTAGCATTAGGGTTTTAAACCCTAAACTGAATTTTCCTTTTAGCCAGCATTAGGGTTTTAAAACCCTAAACTGAGCTTTTCCATGCAATCAGCATTAGGGTTTTAAACCCAGAACTGAACTTTTTCCATTCAGTCAGCATTAGGGTTTTAAACCCTAAACTGAGCTTTTCCATGCAATCAACATTAGGGTTTTAAACCCTAAACTGATTTTTTCCTTTAGTCAGCATTAGGATTTTAAACCCTAAACTGAACTTTTTCATTCAGCCAGCATTAGGGTTTTAAACCCTAAACTGAGCTTTTCCATGCAATCAGCATTAGGGTTTTAAACCCTAAACTGAATTTTTTCTTTAGTCAGCATTAGGGTTTTAAACCCGAAACTGAACTTTTCCCATTCAGCCGGCATTACGGTTTTAAACCCTAAACTGAGCTTTTCCATGCAATCAGCATTAGGGTTTTAAACCCTAAACTGAATTTTCCATCCAGCCAGCATTAGGGTTTTAAAACCCTAAACTGAACTTTTTCATACAGCCAGCATTAGGGTTTTAAACCCTAAACTGAGCTTTTACATGCAATCAACATTAGGGTTTTAAACCCTAAACTGAATTTCTTCTTTAGTCAGCATTAGGGTTTTAAACCCTAAACTGAACTTTTACCATTCAGCCGGCATTAGGGTTTTAAACCCTAAACTGAGCTTTTCCATGCAATCAGCATTAGGGTTTTAAACCCTAAACTGAATTTTCCATCCAGCCAGCATTAGGGTTTTAAAACCCTAAACCGAATTTTATCCATTCAGCCAGCATTAGGGTTTTAAACCCTAAACTGAGCTTTTCCATGCAGTCAATATTAGGGTTTTAAACCGTAAACTGAATTTTTCCTTCAATTAGCATTAGGGTTTTAAATCCTAAACTGAACCTTTTTCCATTCAGCAAGCATTAGGGTTTTAAACCCTAAACTGAATTTTCCTTTCAGTCAGCATTAGGGTTTTAAACCCTAAACTGAATTTTTCCTTTCAGTCAGCATTAGGGTTTTAAACCCTAAACTGAATTTTTCCTTTAGTCAGCATTAGGGTTTTAAACCCTAAACTGAACTTTTTTCCATTCAGCCAGCATTAGGGTTTTAAACCCTAAACTGAGCTTTTCCATGCAATCAGCATTAGGGTTTTAAACTCTAAACTGAATTTTTTCCTTTAGGCCAGCATTAGGGTTTTAAACCCTAAGCTGAGCTTTTCCATGCAATCAGCATTAGGGTTTTAAACCCTGAACTGAACTTTTTCCATTCAGTCAGCACTAGGGTTTTAAACCCTAAACTGAGATTTTCCATGCAATCAGCATTAGGGTTTTAAACCCTGAACTGAACTTTTTCCATTCAGCCAGCATTAGGGTTTTAAACCCTAAACTGAGCTTTTCCATGCAATCAGCATTAGGGTTTTAAACCCTAAACTGAATTTTTTTCTTTAGTCAGCATTAGAGTTTAAACCCTAAACTGAACTTTTCCCATTCAGCCGGCATTAGGGTTTTAAACCCTAAACTGAGCTTTTCCATGCAATCAGCATTAGGGTTTTAAACCCTAAACTGAATTTTCCATCCAGCCAGCATTAGGGTTTTAAAACCCTAAACTGAATTTTATCCATTCAGCCAACATTAGGGTTTTAAACCCTAAACTGAGCTTTTCCATGCAGTCAGCATTAGGGTTTTAAACTCTAAACTGAATTTTTCCTTCAATCAGCATTAAGGTTTTAAACCCTAAACTGAACCTTTTTCCATTCAGCCAACATTAGGGTTTTAAACCCTAAACTGAGCTTTTCCATGCACTCAGCATTAGGGTTTTAAACCCTAAACTGAATTTTTCCTTTCAGTCAGCATTAGGGTTTTAAACCCTAAACTGAGTTTTTCCTTTAGTTAGCATTAGGGTTTTAAACCCTAAACTGAACTTTTTTCCATTCAGCCAGCATTAGGGTTTTAAACCCTAAACTGAGCTTTTCCATGCAATCAGCATTAGGGTTTTAAACCCTAAACTGAATTTTTCCTTTAGCCAGCATTAGGGTTTTAAACCCTAAACTGAGCTTTTCCATGCAATCAGCATTAGGGTTTTAAACCCTAAACTGAACTTTTTCCATTCAGCCAGCATTAGGGTTTTAAACCCTAAACTAAGCTTTTCCATGCAATCAGCATTAGGGTTTTAAACCCTAAATTGAATTTTTCCTTTAGTCAGCATTAGGGTTTTAAACCCTAAACTGAACTTTTTTCCATTCAGCCAGCATTAGGGTTTTAAACCCTAAACTGAGCTTTTTCCATGCATGTCAGCATTAGGGTTTTAAACCCTAAACTGAACTCTTTCCTTTAGTCAGCATTAGGGTTTTAAACCCTGAACTGAACTTTTTCCTTTAATCAGCATTAGGGTTTTAAACCCTAAACTGAATTTTTCCTTTTAATCAGCATTAGGGTTTTAAAACCCTAAACTGAACTTTCTCATTTCAGCCAGCATTAGGGTTTTAAACCCTAAACTGAGCTTTTCCATGCAGTCAGCATTAGGGTTTTAAACCCTAAACTGAATTTTTCCATTAGTCAGCATTAGGGTTTTAAAACCCTAAACTGAACTTTTTCCATTCAGCTAGCATTAGGGTTTTAAACCCTAAACTAAGCTTTTCCATGCAGTCAGCATTAGGGTTTTAAACCCTAAACTGAATTTTCCCTTTAGTCAGCATTAGGGTTTTAAACCCTAAACTGAACTTTTTCCATTCAGCCAGCATTAGGGTTTTAAACCCTAAACTGAGCTTTTTCCATTTAGTCAGCATTAGGGTTTTAAACCCTAAACTGACCTTTTTCCTTTAATCAGCCTTAGGGTTTTAAACCCTAAACTGAACTTTTTCCATTTAGTCAGCATTAGGGTTTTAAACCCTAAACTGACCTTTTTCCTTTAATCAGCCTTAGGGTTTTAAACCCTAAACTGAACTTTTTCCATTCAGCCAGCATTAGGGTTTTAAACCCTAAACTGAGCTTTTTCTTCCAGTCAGCATTAGGGTTTTAAACCCTAAACTGAATTTTTCCTTTCAGTCAGCATTGGGGTTTTAAACCCTGAACTGAACTTTTTCCTTTGATCAGCATCAGGGTTTTAAACCTTAAACTGAACCTTTTCCTTTTAGTCAGCATTAGGGTTTTAAACCCTAAACTGAACTTTTTCCTTTAATCAACATTAGGGTTTTAAACCCTAAACTGAACTTTTTCCTTTAATCAGCATTAGGGTTTTAAACCCTAAACTGAACTCTTTCCTTTAGTCAGCATTAGGGTTTTAAACCCTAAACTAAACTCTTTCCTTTCAGTCAGCATTAGGGTTTTAAACCCTAAACTGAACTTTTCCATTTAGTCAACATTAGGGTTTTAAACCCTAAACTGAACTCTTTCCATTCAGTCAGCATTAGGGTTTTAAAACCTAAACTGAACTTTTCCCCAGATGGTCAGTATTAGAGTTTCAACTCTAAAACGGAACTTCTCCCCCAGCTAGTCGGTATTAGGGCTCCAACCTTGAACTGAGCATTCATATCTTCTTTCATCAATTTTATGAACTTCCTAGCAAATAATTCACGAAATTTCCTAGTGAAACTGGGGCAAAAAATTTCGTTCGTTTGTTTTTCCCGCAGGTCTAACCCCGAGCCACACGGATCGAAACGACCCACAAGATGAGTCTCAACTCAGAATCTAAGAAGAAAAAGACAAAAGAAGATATCCCAAGATACCGGAGAAAATGAAAGGCGGATCGCTCCAGGATTTGATTAAGGTCCAGAACTCTGCCAGTCGCGTCTCACTGAGTATCCCGGAGATTAAACAAGTCGCCACAACTCGCAAGCATCAAGATTCGGATCGAAGTCTCCAAAGCACAATCAGCTAAGACTCAAGATCAAGTCGCAAAAGAATCATAGATATGAATCTTGTAACTAGCAGTTGGCATTGCATATAAGTATTTAGTTCAGTTTTAATTTTTCTTTGGTTGTAATAAGGCAGTCAGTAAAGCAGGTGACAACAGCAATAGCAGTAACAACAAGCATTGCAATCCCATGGTAGTCCCAGCTACCGAAGCTTCCCGAACTACATCGACCTGATTCCTGTTTAGCCCAGGATATGTAGGAAATCTTTGAAGCGAAGATTCGGTCAAGTCTTTCAAAACACGCTTCGCACGGAGTAGTCCAATAGGCAAAAATCGCTCATAACCGCTCACTTTATCTTTGCACGAAAACTCTTCGTGTTTCCGAACAAAGAGGGGCAGCTGTGAGTACGTGATTTTTGTTTTACGCGACAATCACTCCAAAAGAAACAAAATAATAGCAATTGGTCTTGCTGTACATTTGCTGGATTTTTACGTGGCATTTTTTTTGCTAGTTATTTGTGATTTTGCCCGTGGTTGTTTTATTCAAAAAAAAAACATAAAAAAAATATATATATGTCTATATGTCGTGTGAATCGTAATCCGTTTATTAAAAGAAAAATAAAATGTGTGCATCCTTCATTGTATTTTGTCATTAAGTGTTTAGTATAATTAAATGTTAATTGTGTGATAATTGTTGTCCAATGTTTTACATGGTATTATTTGGGAAATTAATTTAAGGAATTAAAAAAAAAAGAAAAAGAAAGAGTTTCGGACTTGGGCCAGTCCGATTTTAAAACAAACAAGCCCAAACAACCCAATCCAAAACCAAAATTACCCGGTCCAGTCCACTTCAGCCCCTAACTATCTCAAACGGTGTCGTTTGGGTCGTGCCTGATCTGGGCAGTTGATCTCAGATTGATCAACGGCCAAGATCACTTCCCCATAACCCATAAACAAAACCCGACCCATTCCACCCGGACCGACCCAAACCCCTTTAGGTTGAAACGACACCGTTCCCTATCAGCCAAAAGATCTTGACCCTTCATCTCACCCCATCCAACGGCCAAGAATCGATCCCTCACTAACTATATAAGCCTATAACATTTACCCTGACCCCCCTATCCGAACCCCCAGGCCTTAGTCGTCCCCTCCACAGACCTCAGTCCTCCAAACCCTAGCCGCCCCTGTATACCTTCGCCATGAAAGCCGGCGGCATGGACGTCGGTGCCCCCCTCCTTAACACCATAGATGCTCCTCACCGTCCTGGACCCAAATCCACCAACTACACATTTCGAATCCCCTCCCACCTTCTCGAATCTTCATTTGAAGATTCGAGTCGGAACCTGACTTACACCAATCGACCCCAGTTTCATACCAGACAGTCCCCGGACCCCCTCGTGACCAAACCATGCTTGGTTTGGTCCGAATCTGACCAGGGAAACATGAATCCCAGATCTGATTTTTGAACCCTAGGGTTCCTCGTGACTGGTTTGTATCCGTTTGAGCCAAAGTCTTTAGGGTCTAATGGACTTTAGTCGAAGTGTTCTCAGTGAGAACACTTCGATTAAAGCCCGTTCAACCCCAAGGAGGTTCTTTTCAAGTACGAGTTTGGTCTTCTGATTTTTCCAAGGATTTTTAAGGTAAGTTTGTTTCTCTTTGCTTTATTCATGTCATGTGTTTGTTAAAGGTCCGTTTGTATGGCCGAAATGTTTTGTTCAGTTTGTGTTTCGGACTTTCATCAACTGTAGTTGTCCACTTTGCCCGGGCCCTTGCATTTGGTCAAGTCCTTCTTCATTCACTAATAATGTTTGTGTGGTTAAACTGCATAGTTAGTTGAATTCGAAATTGGTCGATTATTTAGTTCCCAAGGGCATTTTGTTTTGACAGTGTAATTTGAATCGCATGTTTGATACTGTTAGATTTCTAATCCTTGGCTTTGATTGTATATGTTGTAATTAGTATAGTCGATTCGATACATGTCGTCGAATAGTTTTAGCTGTTTGAATGGTAACATTTTGATTTGTCTTGCTGAACATTGTTTGAATCAAATTGAGAATCAACTATAGCTACTTATAATTGATGTATTTGAATCAGAAATATAAAAGGATTGGTTTTTGTAACTGCAATCTGAATTGGAGGGCATGTGCACTTGTGCACAACATGTGCATTAAAGGCCCTTTTTGGATTAAAATAGTTTGACAGCATATGCTGTCAGATTATATTCCTGCTGCCCATGTCTGCTTTTAGTTAATAAAATGGGAAAGAGGATTGTCAGGGAATCTCATGGGGGATTTGATTTTTTAAACATTGAGTGGAAAGACAGTAAGAAAGGGAGGGGGTTCTGATTTTCTAACAGGCTGTTAAAGGGTTGATTTTAGGCTTATAAAAGAAAGGAACTTCCATTAGAAAAAGGGGAACTGGATTGATTTTGAAAACAAAAATTTTGAAAAAAGAAAAGGCAGGCAGATTTTTAGACTAAACTCAGACTTTTGGAGATTTGATTGTTAGATATATACAGACACCTACGAGAGAGGAAAAGATACAGAAAATCAACAACTGTTTCTTCCTTGTTTGTGTGATTCTCAGTTTGTTCAACCTGTTCAATCAACTCTTTTTTCTTTCAAGTATCAGCTGAGTTCATTGGTTGATTCACATTGTTTGTTTCTCCTGGATTCGGTCTGTCTTGGAGCTTTGTTTCTACTGCATTGTTTGCTGCTGTCTTTCTGCCATTTTTCCATCGGCTCTAACTGTATCTTGCACTGGGAGCTGTTCTATTTGTTACCTGCTGTTACTGCTGCTGTTTCTGTTGCCATTGTCATTCTACTGACTTCCTTTCTTCTTCGATTGTAAGCATTCCCAGGTACACACCCCTGAAACCTTGTCAGCTGAAAGTTTGAAGTTTGAAGCTAAAATAAAGAAATGAACATCTGTTTACTTTACAATCCTTGTGTTCAAAAAAATAGTTTGAATGGTAGCTGGGTCTGTATTTGTTTAAGTTAGTTCCAACCACGATTGCTCTGTATGAGTTATGCACATCTTGATTGACATATCAGATAATATTGTTTGTTAGATCAGACGTATTTTCAATGTGTATAACCATTAGGTTTCGATTTAACTATGACAGTATAATATAGAATCGTGGCAAGCATCTGTATGTATTTTGTCTAGACTTTTGAACTGTCAAATCTGTTATATTTGGTTCCATTTAATTTCAAGATAAATGTACCCCAAGCTAATTCTCATGTGGTGTTACTTTAACAGGATGGCCATGTATGCCAACCCTCTCGTTAGATTACTTATTCCTATATAGGTTCGATATGGGTTTCGATATAGATTCACTGTTTCGAAATAATGCGACTACATTTTGAGTTCAATTAATAGTAGTTTTCCTAATAAACAATTGATCTCATTTATCAAGCCCAAATAAGCTAGTTTTAAAATTCAAACTGGAAGGCCGTTTAATGTAAATTTAGTGTACGTTATTAGTTTGCTTGCAACCCCCCTTAGCAAATTAACAAAGTTCATTCACTCCTTGAAGACAAGGCATGAGGTAATTCTCATCTCATAAACAACCAATTAGGTAATCAAACAAAAATTCGGATTCGTCAAACATAGTAGATATTTAGTATGTGGTTGCTTAAACAAGTAAGTTTGGTCTTTCTCTTTTATTTTTAGAGACAAATGTAATAGAAATGTAGTCGCTTTAGGACATCCTTTTCTAAAATAATGAGACGAGTTCGCCAAATAAAAATGCAAATTGCGGGGCCCTCAATAACTAACCATAAATAAATATTTAGAATTCAGGACAGGCCGTTTAGTGAATTTCATGGCCTTCCCCAAAGATAATAACGCGTTTGACTCTCTAGGCGCGGCTTAATTAAATTACATTCTTAAATTCGGGTGCGCATTTATGTGACCCAAATTCAAATCTCAACGGAGTCGAAATGTGTTAACAACTACGGGTGCATTGATTGTGACGTGGTTCGAGATGCATTTTCACGACGTTGCAATTCTATAAAAAATAAATGATAATAATAAAAGCGGTTTAAACTTAATAAAAGCACATAAGTCACAACATGTATTTAAATCAGATATTTAGCCATTATAACAATTTAAGCGACCGTGCTAGAACCACGGGATTCGAGGGTGCCTAACACCTTCCCTCGGGTCAACAGAATTCCTTACTTAGAATTTCTGGTTCGCAGACTTCATTTGGAAAAGTCGAAAATTTCCTCGATTTGGGATTCAAGATAAACCGGTGACTTGGGACACCAAAAACCAAACCTTTCCCAAGTGGTGACTCTGAATTAAATAAATAATCCCATTTCGAATATTGTCACTTAAATTGGAAAAACTCTACCCGCGCATTTTAGCCTTCGGGCCGGGCGCGCAAAAAGGAGGTGTGACACTCATAAAGATAGGCTCAAAGAGCAAAGTGAAATGATTTTTGGCAAAAGGAACAAAGGAAAATTCTGAACACAAATGACTATATGAAGAAAAATGAGAAAAAGAAGACTTATCTGAGGGAAGCAGCTAGCTCCAATGATCATGACATGCATTCCGGATTGATCAGCCTAATCCGTCCAACTAATCATATTTTCAGTTCATGTCATGTCTTCATACTTCAAAACCGGGCTTTCACTGATCCAATTTCTCTATAAAGTCATGAGCCTCATTCGACTTGTAGTGCCCTGAAGGGTTTTCACCAACAAGCCTCTCTCATTTGTTCATCTCTCAACTCACCATCGCCTTACGGTGCCCGTGAGTGTTTTCACCAATAAGACTCTCTCATTTTAAATTTTCTCTCTTGCACCCATGAACAAAGTGTTACCCATGATGTCAATCATACCTCTATCTCGCTTGACCTGGCATCCTCAAAGATTGATCGAAATGTCTTTCTTTAGACCGTAATGCATGCTTTTGGACAGGGTTGGAAAGAAAGGGTGGCATGAAAGCTCAAACTAATTTAAGATGAAAGGGGTCAAAATTACAACTTTTGGAATCAGATCTTTTCAAAACCAAAACTTCTGCCCCAGTTTCTTTAGGTCTGGGGATTTTTGATTTTTATTTTGATGGGACCGAACCGTAAGGCTGCCTACGTATCCTTAAAAGGAATCTGGTCGAACGTAGTTCAAAAGAAAGTTTTTTGTTTTTGTTGCTTTTCTTTTCTTCTCTTTTCTTCTTTTTTCTTCTTTTCATTTTCTTTTCTTCTTTCTTTGTTTCTTTTTCTTCTTTTTTCCCCTTCTTTTCTTCCTTTTTTTTCCTTCTTCTTCATTTTTCTTATTTTCACTCATTCATCATCATTTTTTTTCATTCTCTACTTCTACTACTGATTACAAAAGAGGGGTATGAAAGAAAATAAATAAGTCTCAAAAAGGTGGCAAGGGATGAAAGTATTTGGGTAGTGGAACAAAATGCCCTCGTCATTTCAAATTTGAACATGCCAAGTACAAAATACAACTGAAGGTAAGCAAAAAAAATCATACATAATACCTCATAACTGCATCAGAATTGATAGCCATATCTACACATTTGCCTTCTATGTCCGTTAAATACAAAGTACCATTGGGCAACACTCTTGTCACTATGAATGGCCTTTGCCAGTTTAGGGCGAACTTGCCTTTAGCATCAACCTGATGAGGGTGGATGCGTTTCAATACCATCTGGCCCACTTCGAATTTCCGAGGACGCACCTTTTTGTTGTATGCTCTTGCCATTCTCCTCTGATATAATTGACCATGACATACTGCAACCAATCATTTCTTATCAATCAAACTCAACTGCTCGAGCTAGGTTTTTGACCCACTCATCATCATCAATTTCAGCTTCTGCAACGATCTGAAGGGATGGAATCTCAACTTCTGCAGGTATAACTGCCTCAGTTCCATATGCCAGCAAATAAGGAGTTGCACCTACTGAAGTGCGAACAGTAGTGCGATAACCCAGTAAGGCAAACGACAACTTTTCATGCCATTGCCTAGAACCTTGAACCATCTTACGAAGTATCTTCTTTATGTTCTTGTTAGCAGCCTCAACAGCTCCATTTGCCTTGGGGCGATACGGAGTGGAGTTCCGATGCATGATCTTGAACTGTTGGCATACCTCTTTCATCAAATGACTGTTGAGATTAGCGGCATTGTCTGTGATGATCACCTTGGGAATTCCGAACCGACAAATGATATTTGAATGAACAAAATCCACCACTACCTTCTTGGTCACAGACTTGAAAGTTACAGCTTCGACCCACTTGGTAAATTAATCAATGGCCACCAGAATAAACCTATGCCTGTTTGACACTGCCGACTCAATTGGTCTAATGACATTCATGCCCCAAGCAACAAAGGGCCAAGGTGCAGACATTATGTGTAACTCAAATAGGGGAGAATGAATCAAAGCACCATGTACCTGGCATTGATGACACTTGCGAACAAAACTGATACAATCCCGTTCCATGGTGAGCCAATAATAACCTGCTCGAAGTATCATCTTTGCCAGGACATACCCGTTCATATGCGGACCGCAAACTCCAGAATGTACTTCGACCATGATGGTTGAAGCTTCTTTAGCATCTATGCACCTCAGTAGTCCTAAATCTGGAGTCCTCTTGTACAAGATTCCTCCACTCAAGAAAAATCCACTAGCCAGACGTCAAATGGTTCTCTTTTGGTCGCCTGCAGCATGTACTGGATATATCCCCGACCTGATGTATTCCTTGATATCACGGAACCAAGGTTCGCCATCGATTTCCTCTTCCACCACATTACAATAAGCATGTTGATCACGAACTTGGATATGCACAGGGTTGACATAAGCCTTGTCCCGGTGATGTAACATTGACGCCAGAGTAGCCAAGGCATCAACAATCTTATTATGAATCCTAAGAATATGTCTAAATTCAACCAACCTGAATCGTTGACAAAGATCATGCAGACACTATCGGTACGGTATGAGCTTCAAATCTCGAGTCTCCCATTCTCCTTGAATCTGATGAACCAACAAATCTGAATCTCCTAGAACCAGTATTTCCTAGACTCCCATGTCTATAGCTAACCTCAAACCCAGAATGCACGCTTCGTACTCAGCCATGTTGTTGGTGCAATAAAATCGAAGCTGGGCTGTTACAGGGTAGTGTTGCCCTGTTTCAGGGATAAGTACAACCCCCTATTCTGACACTTTTCATGTTAGCAGCTCCATCAAAAAAGAGTTTCCAACCTGGCTTTTCATCATGGTCATCCTCATCAACACACATGACCTCTTCATCAGGAAAATTAGTCTTCAATGGCTCATATTCATCATCCACCGGATTCTCGGCCAAGTGGTCGACCAAGGCTTGGGCTTTCATCGCGGTCCGAGTCACATAGATGATGTCAAACTCTGTAAGTAAAATCTGCCACTTTGCTAGTCTTCCCGTGGGCATAGGCTTCTGAAAGATATACTTTAGAGGATCTATGCGGGAAAGGAGGTATGTAGTGTAAGACGACAGATAATGCTTCAACTTTTGTGCCACCCAAGTCAGGGCGCAACATGTCCTCTCAAGCAGAGTGTACTAAACCTCATAGGGAGTGAACTTCTTACTAAGATAATATATTGCTTGTTCTTTCTTTCCCGTGATGTCATGTTGACCCAATACACAGCCGAAAGAATTATCCAAGACTGTCAAATAGAGAATTAAAGGTCTTCCAGGCTCTGGTGGGACCAGCACAGGTGAATTTGACAGGTACCTCTTGATCTTATCAAATGCTTCTTGACACTCATCAGTCCACTTGACCACATCATTCTTCTTCAGCAGCTTAAAGATAGGCTCATAGGTTGTCGTGAGCTGAGCAATGAACCTGCTGATGCAATTTAACCTTCCAAGCAAACTCATCACCTCTGTTTTGTTCTTTGGCGGCGGTAACTCTTGAATGGCTTTGATCTTCGACGGATCTAACTCAATGTCGCATCTACTAACCACGAATCCCAGTAGTTTCCTAGACGGGACACCAAATTCACATTTCGTTGGATTGAGCTTGAGGTTGTACCTGCGAAGCCTTTGGAAAAACTTCCTCAAGTCCTTGACATGGTCAGACTGCTTCTTTGACTATGATCAAATCATCTACATAAACCTCGATCTCCTGAAATATGGTGGTCATCGCCCTCATGTAAGTTGCCCCAGCATTCTTCAAACCAAATGGCATTACCCGATAATAGTATGTTCCCCATGGCGTGATGAATGCTGTCTTTTCTGCATCTTCCTCATCCATCAAGATCTGGTGATATCCCGCGTAACAGTCCACAAAAGACCCAATCTCATGCTTGGCACAATTATCGATCAAAATGTGAATGTTCGGCAATGGAAAATCATCCTTTGGGCTTGCTTTGTCAAGATCACGGTAATCAACACAAACCCTGGTCTTACCATCCTTCTTTGGTATTGGCACAACATTGGCTAACCAAGTGGGATATCGAGTGACTCGAATGACCTTTGCAGTAAGTTGCTTTGTGATTTCTTCTTTGATCTTCACACTCATATCAGTCTTGAACTTTCGCAACTTTTGCTTGACAGGAGGGAATACTGTATCAGTTGGCAATTTATGAACTACTAGATCAATGCTCAGGCATCATCATATGACCATGCAAAGACATCTTTGTACTTAAACAATGTTTTGATTATTTCCTCCTTAACTTGCGGTCCTAAATGCACACTTATCTTGGTTTCCCTAATATCATCCTGGTCCCCTAAATTGATTGCTTCAGTTTCACTCAAATTACGCTTTGGTTTTTCTTCAAATTGTTTTAGCTCTTTACTAATTTCCTCAAATGCTGCTTCTTCATCATATTCTGTTTCATCATCATATTCTACTTCTTAGATTGTTATTTCAAGATTAGATTGGCTTTTAAGATTCGGCTGAAAATTCTTCATGCATGTCATGTCACTGCAACCAGTATAAAAGGAACTGTACAAAAGAAAAAAGAACAAAATAAAACACTATTAAGAATAACGGAAAATGGAAAATTGCATTTCATTGAAAAATAAAAGGATAGAAGGGTTTGAACATCAAAACAAGCAAAAACTAAAAATCTGGATTACAACCCTGGAATAACCCAGATAACAGAAAGGAAAACAAAGAAAACTACCAAAACTCCTTCCTGGTGGGGAGAGGAGTAGCTTCCCAATTGCTAAGCTTCACGTTTGGGCCAACAAGCTGCACATCTGCTTTAATAGAGCCTTCACCAACTTCTACCATATTGACCTCTTCGAACAGACTTTGGAACCTCTTGATCAGCTCTTCATCAACATCGACCACAGGTTTTGGGATTGAGGAGGTTGGAGGTTTTTCGGCTCCTGGCTTGACAAAAGACTTAGAAATGTGTGGGACGAGATTGGGGAGCGACCATACCTTCTGTTTCTGATTTTTAACCTTTTTCATGTCCTTATCGGTGGGAATGAATCCCAAACCAAACGTACCAGGATTCCCACTAGGGCGCACTGGATGCACAATACCCTGCAGAGATGAGCCCAAACCCTTGCCCAGCACAAAACCATTCTTCAATATTTCATTCGCAACCATGACAGACGCGGAGGATAGCTTAGGACCCAAAATGCATTTTCCTTCAGGAATTTTCTCAACAGACACTGTTTTGAAAGTCTGATAGACCCAAGGTCCCTTATCATCTTCAGCTTCGATGAACAGAACAATTGTATCATTATAAGTTAACAAGTCCTCGTCACCATGCACAACTATTTCCTGCATGTCCCATTCAAACTTCACCGTTTGGTGCAGAGAGGACGGGACTGCCTTAGTAGCATGTATCTAGGGCCTGCCCCACAACAGATTGTAGGAGACAGCCACATCTAACACTTGGAATTCCATGGTAAACTCAACAGGCCCTGACAATTCGAGCATTATATCTCCAGCAGAATCTTTATCTCCCCCATCAAAGCCTCGAACACACACACTGTTCAAGTGGATTCTTTCGACGCCAATCTTCAGTTTTTGCAGAGTAGATAGAGGACAAATATTCGCACTGGAGCCATTATCAACCAAAACCCTTGAGACAACAAAATTTTCACACTTCACCGTGAGATAGAGCGCTCGGTTGTGTTTTGTACCCTCCATAGGAAGTTCATCGTCCGAGAAAGTGATCCTATTTGCTTCGAAGATCTTGCCAGCTATCTTTTCCAAGTGGTTCACTGTGATCTTATCAGGAACATGTGCCTCATTCAAAATCTTCATCAAGACCCTGCGATGTTCATCTGAATGTATCAACAAAGACAAAAGAGAAATCTGAGCTGGTGTTTTCTTTAACTGCTCCACAATGGAATAATCCTGCACTTTCATCTTTTTCAGGAACTCCTCAGCCTCTTCCTCGGTGACCAATTTCTTTACTAGCATCTGGCTATCCTTGAATGGCTTGGCTTTCCTTAATTCTTCTGGGGTGAAACATCTCCCAGAACGAGTCAATCCTCCAGTTTTATTAACTTATTCCTCTATTTCTTTTCCTTTGTATGTCACTATCACTTGTTTATAATTCCACGGAACAACCTTGGCATCCACCACTAGCAGCTGGGTTACTGGTTTAATGATGATAGGGGTAATAGGATCCCACTTCACAACTATGACAGGCTTACTTGGAATCCTTGGTACTACCACTTTTGAACTTTCTGGACTTTCCCCAACATCTTTTGATAGCCCTTTCACGACCAACACTGGTGGTTTCAAATTGAGCAAGCTCGGTTTTTTTGTCACCCCTTCAATTGTTAAGGGCTTTGTTTTGGTAGAGTCGGGAGCTTTAACTAAATTACTTTCACTGGCCTGAATCATCATGACGGACTTAGAAGACTTCTTGGGCTCCCTATCCTTGTGAACTATTTCAATCATATGTGTCTCTTCATGGGCTGGCAAAGGGTTTTGGTTGATGTTTGGCGTGTCTGGGCTTTGGACTACAATTTAGTTTGTATCAACGAGCTCCTGGATTGCCCTTTTCAAATGCCAGCACTTCTCTATGTCATGCCCTGGAGCATCAGAATAATAGGCGCACCTTAGTCCTCAGGGAATAATCGAGGTTCTTTGGAGGGGGATTTGGTATCTTTGACTCAATCGGCCTCAAGACGTCCAACTACCTTAACCTTTGAAACAGACTAGTATAGGACTCTCTAAGCGGGGTAAAAGTTTGTTTTCGCTGTTGCCTCTCTCTTCTATACTCTGGCCTTGATCAAAAATTTGAACCATTGGGGTTTTGGTAAGGTTGTGGAGGTTGATAGGCATTTTGTAGAGTTGGGTAGGTATTTTGGGGGACTGGGGCACGCCATTGTGGGTAAGGAGGAGGTGGAGCATATGCCTGTGCATGGTGAACAAGGTATTGGGTTGGCCTGGCTGAGTATTGGGGGTTTTGCGGGGAAAAGTAATGTTGAGGTGGATTATATGGAGCTCGAGTATAGGTTTAAGGTCGGGGTCGAGGATGGGTGAACCCCTCTGGCCATGCCATGATCCGGAGACAACCATAGCGATATCTTCCTTCTTCTTCTTGTCTAGCAAACTTCCGGTACCACTCTGGATTGCCTGGGTGGTTGCTTTTATAGCAGAATAGCTCATGATCTTACTCGACTTGATCCCCTCTTCCACCATTTCTCCCATTTTCACCACATCATTGAAAGACTTACCAATGGCTGAGATCAAGTGGCCATAGTAAGTGGGCTCCAGGGCTTGAAGAAAGTATTTAACCATCTCGTCCTCTTCCATCAGAGGATTGACTCGTGCAACCTGCTCCCTCTATCGGAACCCATATTCTCTAAAGCTTTCACTGGGTTTCTTTTCCACCTTAGTCAGAGATAGGTGGTCTGGAACAATGTCTATATTGTACTGAAAGTGCCGGGCAAAGGCCTGAGCCATATCGTCCCAAGTGTACCACCTGCTAGCATTCTGGCGGGTGTACCATTCTAAAGTTGCCCCACTCAGACTTTGGCTGAAGTATGCCATTAGTAATTCGTCTTTTCCCCTGACGTCTCTCATTTTACTGCAACAACCCCTCAGATGAGCTACAAGATCCTCATGGCCGTCATACAAGTCAAACTTGGGCATCTTGAACCCGACATGTAGTTGGACATCGGGGAACAAATAGAAATCCTTATAGGCCACACTCACTTGGTTTCCCAACCCTTACATATTTCTCAATGATTGCTCCAGACTCTGTACCTTCCTAAACATCTCTTCTTGATCTGCGTTCTTGGGTGGTTTGTCAGTTTTAACATGAGGCTCAAATTGGGGAGTGTAAGAATAAGGATCTGGGACTTTGAAGGTGGGCTCCGGTACATAGTAGTGGGCATCTGTAGCGAGGAATGCAGGCTCACTAGAGGATC
Organism: Nicotiana sylvestris; assembly: GCF_000393655.2. Lineage (NCBI taxonomy): Eukaryota > Viridiplantae > Streptophyta > Magnoliopsida > Solanales > Solanaceae > Nicotiana > Nicotiana sylvestris. The sequence goes on along the minus strand of NW_027184361.1, from coordinate 55,737 downwards.
GGTGAAGGGTAGCTTGCGGAGGGGGTACAAAAATAGGAGCAGGTGTCAGAGCAGAGTACGAGGTTGTTTTGGCTGGCGGAGCATGAACAATTTGGGTTGAAGTGCCGGGGTAGTTGTGGTAAGGGGTAAAGCCAGGTGCGTGTTGTGGGGAAAGATCAATGGTATTGGGCATCTGGGATTGAGAGAGTGGTGGAATGGAAGCAGGGTTTTCTGTGTAGTTGGTAGGGAATGAGGGTGGAGGGTGTCCCTTAATCCAGGCCTGATACATTTCCGCCATTTGGTGCTTCAACCTTCGGACCTCTTCTTGCAATTCCGATTCCGACTCAACAATCTCCCTTGGTGGGTCTACAACTCCAGTGTCTGTTTCCTTGCTAGGCATGACTGTTTGACGCTTTGATCGGGTGTTGTATGGATGACTTACCAGGATGCCAACAAACTAACCACCTTCCTGAAACTGAAATAAAGATAACAGAGGACAACAACATAAAACCACCATGTTAGTGTTAGGGCATTTATCAAATAATAATATCACATTACGTGCAATGCACCTAGCAACGATTAACGGTTCTAAAATGGCTTTGAGGGTCATAGGGTCATATGACATCAACCCGATTTGCCCATTTCAATCCTTCCTTCTCTTTCTTTTCCAACACCTCTTATCACCCTTTTTCTCTTTTTCTTTCTCCTCTTTCTTTTTGAAACAAAAATGATTTGATCGAACCCGCTGTAGGTTGCCTACGTATCATATCCCTCATGAATCAGACCAAACGTAGTTCTGGAAAAGTGATGGAAAATAAACTAAAAACAAAATCTTTTTGGGCTTTTTCATTTAAAACTTTTTTATATTAAAATACAAAGGGAAATACGATAATGAAAGACATGACAGACTCGACTACACTGTAACAGACTCTGACACTACCTAAAGGACTCAGTGCTCCTAGATAAGACGCGAAAGCAAAAGACAACGTAAGACAATCTCAAAACATCTAAATAGAATGACTCCTCAAGCTGCTCCTGAATGCGACGGTCTTGGATGGGACGGGTCCGATGAAGATCCGGATGGCCCCGTCAATCCTGTCGAATCTAAGCTCTGTATTATACCCTGCAAGGACACCTCGGAGTTGGGAATGAGAATCCTGGAATGCGCGCCTGCATCTGGAAGGCTGACTCTAGTAAGGTACTCACAGTGCTGTCCCATGTTCTCTATCAACCCTGCTAACTGTGATCTCAGTGACTGAAGTGTAGCTCGAACCCCAACCCTTTTTGCTGCATGGGCCTCCTCTGCCTGGGTAAATTGATCCATCAACTATCTAAGCAATATCCGTGAGGTGGCCTCCTCGTCAAATACTCCTCTAACACGTCGGGGCAATGGCCTGCTAACCCCCCGCTGAGTAGACTGTAGCCATATGAAGTACTCATGGGTATACCCAGGTGAATGTGGGTCAGCAGCTAAAATATCCCTACCCATCTTCATTGCATGACGCCAATAGGTCTGGATGTCGACCTCCCTATGTGGCATAGTGTCAAATTCCCTAATGAAGTCACGAGAGTCAGGAGTGTAGGGGACTTCTTGCCGTCTCCCTAACTGACGCATCACTCTAGCAGGGGTATATGGTCTAGTACACCAAAGTCCAAACAATACCAAGAAGTCTTGCACGCGAGATCCTGCTAAGATCACGTCCAAATCAATCCAAAGGTATGACCATATAACCTTCCCTTCAGTCAAGGATCCTAAGTAATCAACCCAAGCCTGAACTCCGAGTGGTAAGGCAAACTTATCGAACGTCATTCTATGCTCGATGCACTTCACTCGATCTCTCAAACAACGGTCAATCACATCTTTCTCAAACATGGTGGTTGAATGTAAGTGTTCCATCATCCACAGCTGTAGCAACAAGTTGCTTCCCTCAAAGAACCTCCCACCTTCTCGAATCCTGGTCAAAACACGATAGATCTCTGCCAAAATTGTCGGAACCAAGGTGAACTTACTACTATATTTATCATGGAAGAGTGCAAAGGCTATTGACCCCATACACATGCTAATATGTCTACCCTCCAAAGGAAATACCAGGAGACCCAACAATGCAATAGCGAAGACTATAGGGCGCCTCTTCTTCCAAGAATCATATGATATGGAAAATTCATCTACGAAGGTCTCATACCCAGTAGGACGAGCAAACCTCTCGAATAAAAAGTCCAAAGGTACCCAAGATTGATCTAGACACCCCAATTGATCTTCCAAATCCATCCCTATGATCTTAAGGAACTTGGTGCTTGAATGAGCCCTTGTGTAAATCAAATCCTTGTCTAGGTATGGCAGGCGGGTTAACCCGGCTATCTCAGCTAAGGTGGGTGTCATCTCAAGATCCCCAAACTTGAATACCATTCCCTGCAGGTCCCAAAATATCAACATTGCTTCTACAAGGTCGGGACGAGGAGTGATGTCTATCAAAGAAATAAGAGTCCCTAATTTTTCTATCAAATCATGCTGCTTAAGTAATGTGAACATGTCCACCATTTTACTAGAGTTGAAGTGAGGCTTGACTCTCAAGTCATTCCCAAGAGGGGTAGTTTCAAGTACCTTGGATCGGTTATTCAGGGGATCGGGGAGATTGACGAGGATGTCACACACCGTATAGGGGTGGGGTGGATGAAGTGGAGGTTAGCGTCGGGAGTCTTGTGTGACAAGAAAGTGCCACCGTTACTAAAAGGTAAGTTTTATAGAGCAGTGGTTAGGCCTGCCATGTTATATGGAACTGAATGTTGGCCGGTAAAGAACTCACACATCCAGAAGATGAAAGTAGCAGAGATGAGGATGTTGAGGTGGATGTGCGGGCATACAAGGATGGATAAGATTAGGAATGAAGATATTCGAGAGAAGGTGGGCGTGGCCCCCATGGAGGACAAGATGCGGGAAGTAAGACTCAGATGGTTCGGGCACATTCAGAGGAGGAGCACTGATGCACCGGTGAGGAGGTGTGAGCGACTGGCTGTAGTGGGCACGCGGAGAGGTAGAGGAAGACCTAAGAAGTATTGGGGAGAGGTGATCAGACAGGACATGGCGCGACTTAGGATTACTGAGGACATGGCCCTTGATAGGGAATTATGGAGGTCGAGCATTAAGGTTGTAGGTTAGGGGAGAGTGAATATTTCTACAGCACAATAGAGGGAGACTATCCAGTTAGGAGTTAGACTAGGAATGTCATTGGTCGTCTATTGATGCAGGGCTTTCCCTTCTAGTTGTACTATACCAGCCATCTATTTCGTATTTCGTATTTTGTATCCTGTATTTCATATTTCATATCTCTTATATATTGTTGTTGTTATTGTTGTTATTTTTATTACGCATTTTTATGGCACTAATATATCATCTCCTATTGCTTTTTTGAGCCGAGGGTCTCCTGGAAACAGCCTCTCTACCCTTCGGGGTAGGCGTAAGGTCTGCGTACATATTACCCTCCCCAGACCCCACTTGTGGGATTATACTGGGTCGTTGTTGTTGTTGTTGGCCGATGTGACCAGAAGTGGCTAGAAATGCAAGATATGGCTAAGACCCCGCAAAGCCAAGAACCTAAGAAACTAGGAAGACCGGAACCTATGTGGCTTGCCTACCTATCACGTCTTGAAAGATGAAAATCAGGTTCGCGTAGTTCGGGAAGATCGGACATGGGGGAAAACTTTAAAAAAAATACAACTAATTTGGGAAAACCATTTTTGAAAAATGATGGAAAATGTAAAATCTTCTTGGATTTTCTTTTTTTATTTTTGGAAAATAATGGGGAAAGTGTAAAATCTTTTTGGATTTTCTATTTTCAATTTTTCTTGCCTTTTGGAAAATAATGGAAAAGTGTAAAATCTTTTTGGATTTTCTTTTTCATTTTTTTTGAAAATAATGGGAAAGTGTAAAATCACCTACTTCATTTTATATTTCACCCTCAAATATCCTTGGTCCGTCAAATGACCCTTTTACCCCTAAAGAGATGCAAACATGTAGCACATAGGGATGACTAAATGTCTTTTTGGGCCATGAGCCCATTTTGACATAATTCGAGTAGGCCTCCTACAACGGGACACGATGTCTGGGACCGAACCCGGCTAGGTTTGAATGATATGATGCACATAAATATGACCTAAAATCTAACCTACGGTTAGGGTTAACTAGACAAGGCAATTTGGGGCGGCACGTGGTCGATGGCGGTTGCTCTAGCTGTCCGCCCACTCCACGCTCCCACGCCACTCCCCTAAAGACACGGGTGACTCACAAAAGGTCGTGTACGCTCAAATGTACTCCGGAAGACTTGTTGCAGAAAGAAGACTCGGGGTTATGCAAATGATGATAGTTATAAAGCAGTAAACACATAAAGCAAAAACTGTAAACACATAAACAACTAGCAAATAATAACAAAAATATAAAAACATAATAAAAATCAAGTAAAGCTAATGAAAAAGCACAGAAACCTCAACCAAATATTCTAAAAGCCAACAAGATCATAGTACTGGCTTGAACTTGCAAGTCCCCAGCAGAGTCGCCTGAGATGTCACACCCTTTTTTACAAAACTTCACTAACCCTCTTAAATTAATAAAAAGATTTCGCAAAGCTCGAAAGGGTTTTTCAATTTGAAAAGTGACAAAAATTGTATTCAAAAGGAAAATAACTTCAGCGTCGCCACCTGACATTTGATTTCGGTGTGTCAGGTCACCTTTTTTTTAAAAATAGTAATTTTCCTTTCAAATACCTTGAACTCTAAAACTAAGTCTACACCAGAGATTTGGGTAAGGGGGTTCATTTGACCTAGGGAGAAGGTATTAGGCACTCTCCAAGTCCCGTAACTAGTACAGTTACGTACCCGATCTAGTTGGCTTTCAGAATATTCGAATTGAGATAAAAAACAAACACAGAAAAGAAAAATAGACACACAAGAGGTTCGAGGTCGTTCCCACCTAATAAAAAGAAAATAAAACTAAAACTAAAATACTACAAGTTTCACTCTAGGCCTCCAAATACTAGTACTGCGGGGCATTCCCCGGAATAAAATATATACAAATCCTTCGGGGCATCCCCCGGATAAAATTAACTAGGGGAACGATCTCTCGCCTCGCAATTAACAGAAGTCCTAAAGCTTGCCTACCCACTGTGGTCGGCCTAACATGCTCCTAGCGAATAATAATAAAACAAGAACAATTAAATAAGAGAAAGGCTAAAAGAAATTCACCTCGGGGTCGTGTTCTTTTAACTTATCATTTTCATGTATTTAGACCAAGCCCAATTCCTAAATGAGTAAGCAAATTACACTAATGGGCTAGTCTTTTCCCTATCCCCACGACCCCTGCTCATCCAAAGAAGCGCGCAAATAATGATAAACATGGACAAACAACTGAACAACGAGAATAGAGATATACGTTCAAATCAGAAAATAAAACATCTAAATTGGCAATCTTCTAGCAGGCATAGAACAAAGTGGTCAAACTAAGGAGCAACAGGAGATAAAATAAAGCAAGGATTGGTGTATTCAAAGTATGATTGAGAGCATGTATCCCTTAACCCCACTGTTACTCAATTCCCTCACAAAAAAGCAGCCATTCACAAGTTCGAAATCACTTGCTCTTATCTTCACGATAAATCAACCACCACCAACAACTTTTCACTTAACTATCATAATAAAACATGACATAGACTTTAGAAGGAAACAACCATGTATCTCATTCTTTATGACAGTGGAATGGGGATATCCAACAGAACACTCAAATTCACTAACGCCTGGACACGCTTGAGGTATGAGTTTCAATTCCATCAGTTATAACTAATAACAATTTAAGCAACGAGACTACTGAGAATGCGATCAAACTTGACTGACATAGGAACTTGAATGACAATCTGACCTTTTAAAGTAACTATCAAACTAGCAACCGTGAAGATTACCATGCTGGAGGCAAAATCATCTCGAGTTAGGTCGCGAACTCATGGTTACACTTCATCAAACTTTCATTTTATCTTCGAACTCAAACAAGAATCGCTAACTGATTTTTGGATTTGAAAATTAGTTATTCAAACACATAGAATTCCTATCTAAGCTACTAACATTCTACATGAAACTGAAATGCCAATACCAATCTTCTACGAGCCTTTTGACACAAGAATTAAAACGCTGGATGTTCTGTACATTCACAATTTGGAGGCCAACTTGAGAAACAGAAGACAGAACCAAACTAATCAAAACGTCGACTAAGGATGCCAACAGATTTAAGTCAAGAAAAGAAGGTTACCATATGCAATTATCAGTCAATCATTGAGGAAGAATAGGGCAGGAGGTTATATAGATTGCGACATCAGAGAAGTCATGATAGAATGATGAACTAAGCTAGCACAAACTACTGGGATTGACTCGATTAAGATTCAAGGATTCGTATAATTTTTTAGAAACTAAACGAAACTAACCAAGCCAATAACAGATAGAGAACATTAGATACTAGTTTCAGAAACTCATTTCAACATGTAAACTCAGCCAAACCAAGAAGAAATATTCAAGAAAATGGCAAGCAACGATATAACGATCACGCACTCTCATTAACAGTCGCAAAACAATCTGAGTTTCATTTGTTAATCTCCAAAAATAATGACGGATCAAACAATCTATAAGCCGATCAAACCCCGACCCTCATCATTCCGAAAATCAACAGAAAATAAATAGAAAAGGGAGAAAGATGAACCTGAAATTGCTTTCGATTAACAAATAAAATACAGTCGTTATACGAACAAAGATGAAATGGCAGTCATGGTCAGAACTCGAACAATGGGCAACAATAGCGATGGACTTCACTCAAACTAACTCCATTTTGCAATATAAATCCTAATATCGAAAAGCCAGGAAACAGAAGTATTTTCAGTACCTCTTTTTCTGAATTTTTAAAATGGAAAACCAAACTTGAACAAAGAACTAAGCTCAAATCATCTTTTTTGATCTATATTTTTGTTGACTTTTGAAGTAAAAGAAACAGCAAAAACCAAAAGAAGGTCTCTCAAGTTCAAAATTAAACCCTAATTTTTCCTCAACTTCTCTCCAAATATTTCCGTGAACCCCCGAAAATTCTGTCCAAGACCCAAATATATAGCTCTCTCCCGAATCTTCTCTCCTTCCTTGGCAAGAAATCACAAAAACCCTTCAAAATTTCCGAAAATCCCACCAAAATTCCGAAAATCTCCTTTTTTTTTTTAAAATCTGGGCAAATGGAGGGGTATGATCAATTTTCATTAATCATATCCTACCCTTTGTCCATCATCTACCGTTGAAAGAGATTCACGTGTGAGAGAGCAAAACAAAACTCGAATTCGAACCAAAATCGGTTATTTGTCAGGCCACGTGGAAGAAAGAGAGAAGGGAAAGGGGGACCATGAGTTAACTCGCCGGAATTAGTGAGTTTTCTGGCGAGTTTTGGATGGGCAGAAGGCGTGGGAGTTGGGGTGGCGCCGTTTGGTTAGGGGTGTTTATGTTTAGGGTTAGATAAATATTTGGTTTTTATATTATGGTGTGGAGGAATTGTGGTCGTTAGATCTAGGTGTTTGAACGGCTGAGATTAAACGAAATTGGGGCGGGTTGGTGGGTATTTGGGGCGGACTTGGGCTGCTGGGTTGGGTCAAGGTAATGGGTCAGCTAGGTTGAAGGGATTATGGGATTGGGTTTCCCCAATTTGGGCTTCTTCTTGCCCGAAATTGGGCCAAAAATTTGGGATTATAATCTTTTTATCCATCAATTTGAAAACTTAAACCTTTTCTTTATAAAATGATTTAAAATTAACTCTAACTAATTTAAAGTAAACTATATCATACTATGAAACTATATATATATATATATATATATATATATATATATCACTTTTATATAAATTATTATATTCAAAATAAAAGTGAGAATCATGGTAAAAACAAGATATATTGCTATAAAAATATTAATAACCTAAACTAAATAGAATAAGATAGAACATGAAACTATTTTTGTATTGTTTTCAATTTTTGTGCCTTAAAAATAGAATTAATATTAGTAATAAAGTAAAATCCTATAGAACTAAACTCAAATAAATATCCTAAAAATACTAGGACTATTAGAGGTAATTCTAATGCGTGGGTCAAAAATTACATGTCTACACCCGGAATCGAATTCCGAGGTCCCGAGCTTGAGAAATGAATTTTCAAAGAAAATTGTTTTTTGAAATTGTTTAAAGAAATTTGATTATAACAAGATGGTATCGGGACCGTATTTTGGTTCCGGCATCCGGTACAAGTCTTATATATGATTTAAGACATTTCTGTCGAATTTGGTGAAAAACAGATGTCATATGACGTGATTTGGACTTAAATTGCAAAGTTGATGTTTAAAGAAGTTTTGAGAAGATTTCATTGATCATGAGATTTAATTTGATGTTCATGATGTTATTTTGATGATTTGATTACACGAATAAGTCAGTAGGATGTTTTTGAGGTTTTATGTACACTTTGTTTGGAGTTCCGAGGGCTCGGGGAGTTTCGGGTAGGTTTCGGGATGTTTTAGGCTTAAAACTAGAAATTGCAGGTCTCTGAACCCCACAAGTTCGGTCCGCGATCGACCTTGTGCGGAGCGCGGTGAAGGTTGTGCGGTCGCGGCCCGCACAGGGCGCTGCTGTGCGGTCCACACAGGGGGTCTGAGGGGGCCCTAAGAGACGATTTTTCAAACAGCCTTTCTTCTCCAAATCAATTGTAATTCGTTTTTAACTAGTTTTTTTCAATCATTAACATCTTTTAACATGATTTCAACTTCAAATCAACAATTTTCATGGGGGAAATTAGGTATTTTGGGTAGAACCTAGGTTTTTCAAAAATTGGGGATTTGGACCTCGATTTGAGGTCCGATTCAAAACAAATTATATATTTGAGTTCGTAGGGGAATGGGTAATCGGGTTTAGGTTCGAACCTCAGGTTTTGACCACATGGGCCAAGGAGAGATTTTGACCTTTTGGGTAAAACTTTGGAGAACTCATTTTTCATGCATTCAAATTGATTCATTTAGCGTTTATTGATGTTATTAAGTAACTTGTGGCTAGATACGAGCGAATTGGCGGAGGAATCAAGGGGTAAAGATATAATTGAAGCTTGAGTTGTGTTCGAGGCATCGAGGTAAGTGTTTGGTCTAACCTAAGCTTGAGGGATTAGGAGTTGTGTCCTATTTGCTATTTGTTCCTTATTGAGTACGACGTATAGGCATGATGACGAGTATCTATGCGTTAGTGTCAAGCATGACCGTGAGTCTTATATTGTGATTTTCATGATCTCGTTGTATTATTTATGCTTTGGTAAAGATTTCTATTTGTAGTGTAAAGTTGTAGAAAGAATTGTGACCTATGAACATTGAGGAGCGTTGGCTCCAGTTGTATAACGAATTGTGAAAGTATAAGTGATAATCGAAACTCTAGAGCATTGGCTCGGGTTGTGAAGTGAATTGTGAAGTAAAAGTGAGAAAGAGAAGAGATCATTATGTTGCCCCTTGCCGGGCTATTGTTGAGTTGCGGTTCCCTTATATTGTGTTCTTAATTGATTTTACGGACGCTCAAGTTGATGATTCTTCGTGTTAGGTGTTGTAACAAGTTTGGTTATAGCTGGGTAGTTAGGTGTTGTAACAAGTGTAGTTATAGCTGAGGTAGTTAGATGTTGAAACTAGTTGAGTTATAGTTGAGATAGTTAGGTGCTGGAACAAGTTTGGTTATGGCTGTTTCTCCCTTGCCGGGATGTATATACTTGTACTCTGGAGTTCCCTTGCCGGGATAGTGTAGTATATTGTTGATCCCTTGCCGGGATGGTTAATTATGATTATTGTTGACTGTATATTTGGATGGGTTGCACGCCGCAAGAGATATTATATTGGATCGGGTTGCACGCCGCAACAGTTATATATGTGGATTGAGTTGCACGCCGCAATAGATATTATATTGGATCGGGTTGCACGTCGCAACAAATATTATATTGGATCGGGTTGCACGCCGCAACAAATATTATATTGGATCGGGTTGCACACTGCAACAATTATATATGTGGATCGGGTTGCACGCCGCAACAATGTTAAATGATAAGGGATTGGGTTGCGCGCCGCAACAATATTGTTATTGTATTGATTGTAGACATCGAGTGTTCTTTCATACTTTATTAAGTTTCTAATAGAATTGATATGTTTCCCCGAAGCATGTCCCCCCTCCCTTTAAAACTGTTATTACCTATTTATATTTCTGCTGTATATTATATAACTGCATAGGTTTATCTGGAGTCTGGTCCTAGCCTTGTCACTACCTCGCCGGGGTTAGGCCAAACACTTACCGGCACATGGGGTCGGTTGTGCTGATACTACACTCTGCACTCTGTGCAGATACCGGAGCGGCACTTGATCAGTAGCAGTAGGGGAGCCAGCCTTCTGTCCACCGAGACACCGAGGTAGCCTTGCAGGCATCCGCAGGTCCAGCGTCTCCTCTATCTTTTATTATGTTCTGTTATCTCATGTATCCGAGACAAACGGTGTTATTTTTCCTTCAAATTGTTGTATGTAGTACTCCTAGTAGTCTGTGGATATTGTGACACCAGTTTCTGGGTAGAGGCATGTGTTGACTTTCGAAACATTTTGGTTTTATTTTTATTCAAGACTTCCACTTAAATCTCATATTCCGCTGTCATGTAGGTATTTATCACTTGTTAAAATGAGTTGTAAAAAAAGATTAACACAGAAAAGCTAAAGATTTCTAAGTTTGTGGTTTGCCTAACTTCTACGAGTAGGCGCCATCACAACTCCCGAGGGTAAAAATTTCGGGTCGTGACGATATATATATAACTATAAAGATAAGTATATATAATGAAATTAACCTTAAAGCAAGTGAATTATATAGTAGCCGATATGTATTAGTGAATGGACTTATATGTTGTCTATAGGCCAATACATATGACCTTAATATAAACGACTATTATATAAATGGTCGATATTACTATAAATTACAACGATATAATTAGCATAGGTTATAAACGACTATTGTTATAGGGAATTATTAGGTAAAAAAGATAAGGAAAAATAAAAAAAATGGCAGAAGGTAAAATAAAATTCAGGTAAAAATAAGTCTGAAGAAGGAAATAAATAAAGTAGATAAAAAATATAACTATTGGTTTAAGTTTTTCTTTAAAAAAACTGATTGGGTTGATAGGAAAAAATTAAAATCCACCCTGTTAAAGGTGAGATTCGATCTCCAGACGCCTCACTCAATAAACACAATAACTACCCTTACTTAACAAATATACCGATTAGAACTTTTATGCCTTTTGTACCTTTATTTATATACATTGGAATCCTAAATTAAGGCTGTATAAGTATACATATCTTCCTTGGAAAGTTAATCGATATGCCCAAATTTCGATTTTGCAGTTGATCCGCCCATGGTTCCTTGACGCTCCATCTTCAAAATTTCAACAGGTTTCTTGCTTCTTCCTCTTCTTCTTTTTCCATAATCTTAATCTTAACTTTCGTTTATCCTAATCTTCATCATTTTGCCTATAATACTAAGCCTAATATGATGCCTCCAGTTAAAAATAAAATTGCATTGGAACTTTACCTTTCGATATGCTAAGCAACCTTCCTGATAATGTTCTTGATGATATTCTTATACGTATGCCTTTACCAGATGCTGTTAGAACAAGCATCTTATCAAGGAAATGGAGATATAAATGGTGTAGAATTCCACAACTTACTCTTGATCGAACTCTATGGAAAATACACCAAACTTCTTACTTTGAAAATATTATCCGCCACATTTTGACCCATCATGGAGGACCAGTTAAATAGTTTACCCTCTCAATTCCGTATTTGGAAGACTTTACTTATATTAGACAGTTGATAGGGTTCCTCTCTGAAAATGGTATTGAACATCTTATTCTTAAATTTCCGATAAGGGGGAAACCATACAAATTGCCTGCTTTATTTTTCAATTGTGTGCATTTGAGGCATCTATCTCTTGAAGACTGTTTACTATCTCATCCACCAGCCTTGATCAGAGGTTTTGAAAGGCTAATTAGCCTGAAGCTATACAATGTTACAATCTTGTACACATTGCTTGGAAGACTAATCTCTCATTGCTCGTTGCTAGAGCAATTGGTGCTTCATCTCCCAGATAATTACCGTGGTGTCATTGAAATTAATGCCCCTAGATTGAAGTCCCTTGACTACACAGGCAGTGTATGGTCTATCAGTTTAAAAACTGTTCCTCTTCTGGCACAATTATCACTTGCACTTACGGGAGGCTATATCCTGGAAGCAAAACCTCACTATACTAGGTTTTTTGAGTCTTTTTGTGCACTGGAACATCTCCATTTGGATAACTATAGTGTCAAGGTAAATGTGTTTCATAACTTCACTGTAGTGCATTTTCATAGATGGAATATATTGTGGGATATGAGCCATCCTTTTAATTTGGGATGTTCATTCTAGTTATTGGCTGCAGGTGCAGGAGAAGTACTAACTAGTCTTCCCTTTCGTGTTGACTGTGTGAAAAATCTTTACCTCTTTGATCTTTATCTGAGTGAATTGTATTCTATCGCCTGTGCTTTGTGTTTGATGAGAAGCTTCCCATATTTAAAATATATAAAAATCAAGGTTCTTACTTAATCATTTGGTTATCTTCTTAAGTTCTCATTACGTAGTGGCTTCTTTATACCTCTTATCGTCATTTAAATTTGTTTTTTTTAATTCTTTATTAGGTGGATGATAGTGGTGTACCTATGGCACTGGATAATATTGATTTGGAAGGAAGTTTTGGAGATACAGCATTCAACAACCTCAGTATAATTGTGATTAGGAGCATTCGAGGGACAAATCCTCACATGCAACAGTTGAAGCTTATTTTAGCAGAGTCTCCGACTCTTATGAGAATCATAATCGAGGTATTGACGTATGAAGATTATGAAATTCTCAAATCAGTAATTAAGCGTTCAGAATTTAGGTGTGCATCACCTGACGCAGAAGTTGTATTAAACTACTAGTATATGCCGTGTTTTTTTTGACAATTCTGGTACATGCCATGTTTTGACAATTCTGTAACATGTAGTCTTTTGACAATCCTGTTATGCCGTGTTTTGACAATTCTGTTAAATGCCGTGTTTTAATTTTCTTATGTTTCGTGCTGTGAATCATTCATCATTTGCTGTGTGTTTGTTACTAGACTGTTTAATGCATTCGATAAAATTAGCTTAATTCTAGACATTTGACGTTTATGGTTGCCATTGGTCGATACGTATGAACTTAATGAATGAAATTAATATAAACGGCTATTATATAACTGTGAATCGCAACGATGTAATTATCATAGGTCATATGAGTACAACCTTAGTCAGTGGACGTTTATGGTTGCCATTGGCCGATACGTATGAACTTAATGAATGAAATTAATATAAACGACTATTATATAACTGTGAATCGCAACGATGTAATTATCGTAGGTCATATGACTACAACCTTAGTCGGTGGATGTTTATAGTTGCCGTTGGCCGATACGTATCAACTTAATGAATGAAATTAATATAAATGGCTATTATTACTGTGAACCACAACGATATAATTATCGTAGGTCATATGACTACAACCTTAGTCGATGGACTTATATGGTTGCCGTTGGCCGATAATATGAACTTAATGAATAAAATTAACATAAATTATATAACTGTGAATTGCAATGATATAATTATCGTAGGTCATATGACTACAACCTTAGTCGGTGGACGTTTATGGTCGCCATTGGCCGATACTATGAACTTAATGAATGAAATTAACATAAACGGCTATTATATAACTATGAATCACAACGATATAATTATCGTAGGTCATATTACTACAACCTTAGTCGGTGGACGTTTATGGTTGCCATTGGCCGATACTATAAACTTAATGGATGAAATTAACATAAACGACTATTATATAACTGTGAATCATAACGATGTAATTATCGTAGGTCATATGACTACAACCTTAGTCAGTGGATGTTTACGGTTGCCGTTGGCCGATGCGTATGAACTTAATGAATGAAATTAACATAAACGGCTATTATATAACTATGAATCGCAACGGTATAATTATCGTAGGTCATATGACTACAACCTTAGTCTATGGACTTATATGGTTGCTGTTGGCCGATACTATGAACTTAATGAATAAAATTAACATAAATGGCTATTATATAATTGTGAATCGCAACAATATAATTATCGTAGGTCATATGACTACAACCTTAGTCGATGGACGTTTATGGTTGCCATTGGCCGATACTATGAACTTAATGAATGAAATTAACAGAAATGGCTATTATATAAGTGTGAATCGCAACAATGTAATTATCGTATGTTCAATATATATATATATATATATATATAGAGAGAGAGAGATAAATTAAATATATATACGTTCAATATAACTATAAAGATATATATAATGAAATTAACCTTAAAGCAAGTGAATTATATAGTTGCTATGAAGAATTAGTGGCCGATACGTATGACCATAATGTTATGAAATTATGTATCGGCTACTAAATTAAATATATATATATATATAAAGATATATATAATGAAATTAATCTTAAAGAATATCTCCTTACTTGAAGTTCGTCTGAGTCAGGTGGTGAAATGCTATTTATCTTAAATAAATTATTTGATTTATATATTTAAATGTGTGTATATATATAGTTATACCCATTCACACACGCACACACAACTTTTAATACCCTAACTCTTACACAAACTTTAGAACCCAACCATGGACCCCTCTCCCAGCGCTACCACACGATCCCCATCCGGCTACTCCTCTGATGAAAACGACGAAGATAAAAATCCATCATTTTGAAGTGCTCATGAAGGATTCATACATCAAGCAAAATTATATGGTAAATGAGATCTTTTTTTTTTTAAATTCTGTTTTTTTAAATGCTTGTGTTTTTCGACTTGGTTTTGCAAAAGAATCAGAAACGAAATAGGTGATGTTTCAATTTGGTTTTCGAAGAGGGGCAAATCTAGTTTCAACAAAAAAAAATCAGTTTCAAACAAACAGATCTGGTTGTAATAAAATATTAAACAAATAGATTTTTTAATTTTGTTTTTATTTCTGAAATTTCCCATAGACTGGGAGTGTTGTATTACTTTTTTTTGTGTAAAGAAAAATATTATTAATCTCTCAGTTTCAAATAAACAGATCTGGTTGTAATAAAATATCAAACAAACAGATTTATTAATTTTTTTATTTATAAAATTTCCCATAGACTGGGAGTGTTGTATTACTTTTTTTTGGTGTAAAGAAAAATATTATTAATCTCTCAACCAACCAAGTATACATTTTCTTGGTTGTATCTGTCTACAAATCACCTGTGGTTGAACAACTTTGTTGTTCCAAATTGCATTACTTCAAAAAGATAGTTCTCAATATTACAAATTGAGGGTAAAGACTATCCTTCCGAAAAAACATATTGTTAATCTTTTTTAATATGTGTGTTTAGATTTTGTTTTGGAAAAAATAATTCTCACACAATTGTTTTTTCTTTTTGCTTGCAGCATATTCCAAAACATTTTTACGACCACATTCCTGAATCACATAGCACAACGGTTCTTCGATGAGAGCCTTGATTTATGGAAATTAACATGGGTAAACGAAGATGGTTCAAAGACAGTTGGAAATATTTTTTGATGAATAATAACATCAAGCGGAGTTGTTTAATTAAATTTGAGTTGGTCGAAATTACACAATTATGTGTTGTCTTCCAATTGCACGTGAAAGGCCAAGGAACTCTCGAAGATCCAGTTGAAATTAACTAGTATTTAAATTTATGTTTGTCTTCCCATTTTGTGTTATTTTTAACTTTTGTTAGCTTTTATTTAATTTTATCTAATTATGTAATGTGTACTTTTATTTTCCAGTTATCAAATTTCTATTTTGGTATTTTCCAGTTATCGCTTTGGTATCATTTCATTATATGGTTGGAATATAGTCTTCATTCAATACATTATTCTACTACCCTAACTACAAACCCTGACTATATGGTTGGAATGTGAATAGTCTTCAGTTCAAAAAAGGGTTGGTAACTGAAATAATAAATGCAATTCAACTAACACCAGTAAAGACTATTCACATTTTTCCCTAAAATAATAAATGCAATTCAACTAACACCATTAATTATGACAATTCAAACAAAACCAGATACTGTGGTAAAAAATAGGTTGTTTTGTTCACTGATAGAAAAATTAGCATCCAATACACCCAGATAGTGTGGCCAAAAATAGGTTGTTTTTTTCACTGACAGGAACAATACATCCTTCAAACAAAACCAGATAGTGTGGTCAAAAATAGGTTATTTTTTTTATTGACAGGAAAATTAGCATTCAATATACCCTTCAAACAAAACCATATAGTGTGGCCAAAAATAGGTTGTTTTTTCACTGACAAAAAAATTAACATTCAATACACCCTTTTTGATCAGGAGGGTGTTTGATATATATTTTTGGACTGGCTTGGTCCCTATAAATATGGTCACATAAAACATTCACATACTCAAACCCTAAACTATGGATGCTTCTCCCTCAACCAAACGAGCCCTAGTTTACTCTTCTACTAGAAGTGATGACATATCTTACTCTTCTACTACCAGTGATACTAAAGAAGAGATTCCTCCAACTTTTGAAGTGATTACAACTGATTCATGCATTGACTAAGACGATCTGGTTATGCATCAGTATTGTATATTTTTTTGTGTTTAAGATTTATATTTTCCAAAAACTTAATAGTATTGTCTTTTTTTCCTTTTTTAGTATATTCCAAAAAAAAATCTGCAAGCATCTTCCTCCAACATTAGAACACGCGTATTTTTACCATCGTGGCAAATAGTGGATTGTAATTATGAGCGTTGGTGATAAAAAAAGGTTCAAGGTAGGTTGGAGACTTTTTGTGTTGGAGAATTTTATCAAGCGAGGTTTCGTCGTTGGTTGATGTCTCACCACTGCGTGCTATCTTCAATGTGGACGTGAAGGGAGACAGATATCCTGTTTGTACTAATCCATTTTTTACTTGGTACTAGAATGTGTTTGTGTTAAATTCAAACCTTTAGTTATAGTTGTTATACTTTTTTGTGTTGAAATGTTATGTTATAAACTTTGAATCTTCATATTAAACGATGTATTTTTTTTGAATTATTTGTCATTCAAAAAATTAAATTATTTATCATTAATGCACCATGGGGAAGTTAAATGGATTGGTGTGTTATTAATGTATAGTCTCATACTCTCATATACTCAAACATTAAAGACCTAAAAATACACTATCCTACAAACACTAACTATGGACGCCTCTCACTTTACCAAACGATGCCTAACTTACTCTTCTACTAGTGAGGATGAAGAAGAGAATCCTCCAACTTTTGAAGTGGTTATGACTGATTCATACATCAACTACGACGTTCTGGTTATGCATCAGTATTGTATATATTTTTTTGTGTTTAAGCTTTATATTTTCCGAAAAATTACTAAAATTATTTTTTTCTAGTATATTCCAAGAAAAATCTACAAGCATCTTCCTCTAACAGTTGAAACCGCGCTTCTTCATTATCGTGGCAAAGAGTGGTTTGTATCTATGAGCGTTGGTGATCGAAGAAGGTTCAAAGAAGGCTGGAAACTTTTTGTTTTGGATAATTATGTCAAGCGAGGTTTCGTCGTCAAATTTACGTTGGTGGATGTTTTATCACTATATGTTGACTTCAATGTCGAAGTGAAGGGAGAACGAACTCATGATCGTAATCCGGTTGAAATTGATTAGTTTTTAGGATGTCTTTTGTGTTTTCCTATCCCTTTATTATCTTTAACATTTTATTTTTGATTTAGTTATGCTACCTGTGCTTTTGATTTGCTATAACAATTTTCATTTCATACGTTTGAAATCAATTTCAAAGATTATTTTTATAGTATAATGTAAAAATATATTTCCAACCGGTTGAGAATAAACCCTAACCCTAATCCTAGAATATTCAACCTAATATAACAACATATTTTCAACCGGTTGAGAATAAAATATTGGACTTAAAATTCAACCTAATTCTACCTACACACTACTAAAATGGTTGAGAAAATAAATGCTTCATTGAGAAGCTAAATATTTGAGACTAATAAATGGTGCATTGACAAGCCAAATAGTAGGCATGAGAAGCTCAATGATAACCTACAATCGGATTTTTTGGAATGGAGAAGAGAATTTTTTTTTGTGATTTTACTGGAATTTTTCATTAGGATATTTTACAAGTATAATTTATTAATTAAATATTTTCTTAATTTTTGTATCAGATAAGCAAACATTGTCATATAAAACGATGGAAATTAAAAGTGGAAGAACCAGGGATTCATAAAAAGGGATTCAAAAAACATATATATTAGGATGTCACACCTAACGTAATATAGGATAATTTTATTTACAAAAACTTAGAAAATGAAAAAAATAATCATTTGACAATTTTTAATTTCTACAAATCCAAATCCCGCTCTCCAATATTTTATTTTCCTTTATTGATTGTAGTACTTTAATGCACCATGCTTCAAATATTAGTTGGATCTTAAAGCATATATCGAATGCTCATAAGTTCGATAAAAGAAAATTAATAAAAATATTTACTGGAAAAAAAATATTCTAATAAAAATTTAGTAAAAAAAATTAAAGGAAAAAAAGGTACTGGAAAACGTTATCCAACCGGATATTCTCACAGTTGGATGAAGAGCTCATGAATTTTTTTTTGGGTAAACTAAACGGATGCATTGAAGAATGTAAAGTCTTTTTTGAGGATTGTAAAAGGTTCATTGAAGATTGTGATTCAAATTTTAAGAGACAAACCCTAACCCTAATATTCAAATATTATACTATAAATACAAATCTATATATAATTAATCTCATTCATCCAAATTATCTTTTAGAATTCAAATTTCTCTGAATAACAATGGAAAGAACCCCTTCTAAGAAAATTGTCGATGAACCTCTACATGGTTCGTCCGTCAACCATAACATCCTGTACCAAGATGTTAGGAACAAGTTGAAGAACTTGAAGACGGAGACATACCTGTTGATGCTACGTCTGACAAGAAAAATTGGAGCAGATTATATTAAACGTCTTCTCCTTGATTCTTACCCGCTCACTTCCTGCTACGACATGCTTGAGGAACTTTTAGCTGAGCAAGATGAAGAACCCAATACTCCTGTGATTGTTATAAGTAGTGATACTGAAACCACTTCCAAGGTTTCAAAGTCTGTTAACCAAAAGAGTGGAGAGTAATAGTTTGTGTTTTTTGTTGTTGTTTTGTGATGCATTCCATGTTATTAGCATGGTATACTAAAAGTATTTTCCAAATATTATTGGAATATTTTGAAATTATCAATTAATCAATGAAAATGCTTATTTAGTATTTATTCTGTTTTATATACTTTTGATTCTTATTTTAATGTTATTATGGAACCAAAAGAAATACCCTTTAATTTTGTTAGGTAAAAATATGGTCACTTTGCCTATCTATAATAATATAAAAATTATCACTCTAATATTAAAAGAATAAATTTAAGGAAGAATAGCTATAACAATAATACTGACAAAGTGTAGGTAAAATTTCTATTTCACTAAATTAATGAAAAAATTAAGGAATATCTCAGAAAATCAAAACGAAAGAAGATGCATAATTCAACTTCACTGTGAATTATCTAGATCTCAACATATGCAGATATCAAAGAATTTAACCAGTTTCAAAAGCTTTAATTCAGAAAATTAAACCAACACACAAATTCTACAAGTAACAAGTGGGAATTATTTGCATGTAATTGAAAAACATTAGAACCAGCATAAAATTGTTGCTCTTTATTTACAAAAATCAAACCAAAATATATCATAAATTAAATAACACAAAGTCCGGTTTTAATTCTAGTGAAACTAAAATGTTGGAAAAATCCTTTCTAAAACAATTTGTTTTCTCAAAAAACTAATCCAGAAAGCTTAATCAACAAGGATTCCAAGTGTCACCTAAGCCGATTGCTGCAAATATTTAATATATAAATATTGTTTATTATTACATTTTTGAAATCTACATAATTCATAAACCACATATATTAACCGGACAGAGATCACACCAAAGGTTAAACATGACCGAAATGCTTAAGAAATCACAAAATTCGAACTTCATAGATAATGAAATAATGAAGAAATTGAACATAAATAATCATGCCCAACTTCATTACAACACTTGATATTCAAAAGTAAAAACAAAGTCATCAACTCTTGCACACCAAATAGAAATAACAAACACTTTTCAAACACAAGATAACATATGACCCAAAATTGACATAATTACTTTCCAACATTTTCAGACAGCTTCAACCCAATAAATATGTCACGACCCTAACCCCGGTCATGATGACGCCCAACACACTGCTAGGCAAGCCCGACCATTCAACAACATTATCCCAAATTCTTATTCAGATTATAGATAAATATCACAGAGAATTTACTAAGTTATTTTATTCAAGTGTATAATTAATAATAAAATCTGCGGAAGTTCAATTAAAATACCACACCATAGCCCAACAGAATCCGGTGTCACGAATATGAGCCTCTAATACAGAATATCCACCTATTACAAGTCTGTCTAGGAAAAATACGGAATAAAAGATAGAGATAGAGGGGAGAGATCAAGGCTGCGAACGCCATGCAGCTACCTCAATACTCCCGGATACTGCCTGCTCAGCTAAACAATTCCTCACTTAGCCTGTGGTGTACCTAGATCTGAACGCAAGGTGCAGGGAGTAATGTGAGTACTCCGACCCAGTGAGTAATAAACATAAATAAAGGCTGAGAATAAGAAATTATGGAAAAATACAAAGTAAACTATAACTAGTAGTTTAGAACAACAAATAGTGAAGCAACAAGTCAATTAAGTCAGAGTACCAAATACTGAGATAGGTATAACAGATAAAAACAAATGCATGAGTGCAATACAATGCATATGATGGTACACTCTAGTACCCACTACGGCGTGCAGCCCGAGCCATCCATTTATTTATCGTCGACGGCACTCACTGGGGGTGTGTGCAGACTCCGGAGGGGCTCCTACAGCCCAAGCGCAATATCAAGCCATTTCGTGGCATCAAATCTTGGCCCTCGGCCTCATATAAATCTCAGTATAATCACCCAGGCTCTCGGCCTCAATATCAATGTAATCAACCAGGCTCTTGGCCTCAATATCAATGTAATCAACTAGGCTCTCGGCCTCAATATCAATATAACACTACTGCGGCACGCAGACCGATCCATGCTCAGTCCAGAAATCATCATAAGCCCCTTGGGAATTTGTAAAATAGTAGTTCTCAGCCCGAAATATCATTTAGAAATATCATTTAAGTTTTCAAATCTTAGAAAGATGGTTGAGTTTGCAAAACAGTATTTAAAACCTTGGAGTGAGGTCAAATGATATGCAAAATATGCGAAAGCAGTGATATCAATCCCTAAAGGATTCAAATAATTGGCAAGAAGCCCAAATGTAATAATTAAATCCAAGTAAGGATGATTCTCAATTTAGTTCAAGTAGAAAACACGGTAAAAAAATCTCTCGGGACGGACCAAGTCACAATCCCCAATGGTGCTCTACCTCACGCCCGTTATCCGGCGTGCAAGTCACCTCAATATAGCGTTACGATGTGAAATTCCAGGGTTTCAAACCCTCAGGACATCATTTACATCAATTACTCACTTCAAGACGGTCAAAGTCTAGCTCGCCGTGCCCTTGCCTCTCAAATTACCCTCCTCGTGCGACGAATCTGCCCAAAATCAAACGAATATGTCGCATTATTCTAAAGAGACAATACCCAATCGAAAGCAATCAAAAAATATCAAAATTCACGAATTTGACAAAACCCGAGTCTCAAAAAATCAAAAAATTAACACCACCGGATTCCTTGTCTCGCCACGAGTCTATACATACCAAGAACTCCCAAATCCGAGTTCAAATGACCCATCAAATCCTAATTGTTTGGTTTCAAAATTCAAGCCCTAGTTCTTGATTTGTAGGCTTATATTTCATGAATCTCTAGATGGAATTCACAATAAAAACGAGTTCTAAGTCCAAGAAACTTACCTCAAGTCGTTCTCCCTTGAATCCCTCTTTAATCTCCACCAAGAAGCTCTCAAAATGATCAACCATGGAGGAAAAATGACCCAAAATCGTGGATGATTTGTTTTGTAAACTCAAATTTTTCGGAAGTATTGTTCACCCGCGCTGTTACTGTTCATACGCGTGGTCACTGTTCACCCACGCGGTTACTGTTCACGTGCGGTTACTGTTCACGCTGCTAAAAAAATACAGCAGCAGCCAAAGAAATTGCAGCACTTTTCTTTTTACTAAAATGGCTCTAACTCCATCATACAAACTCAGAATTCAATGATTCTTGTTCCTATGAGTCACAAATAATGATACGAACATAGTCCTTCAATCAAAACTCAATTCGGAGCTCGTTTTCTCAGTGCGATATCCATTTCGCTCGTTAAACAATTAACTCATGTTTCGTGTCAAAAACCCAATCGCGACTTGATGAAATTAGACCAAACTTTCTAGATTACTCCTATAATTCATTATTTAAATTCTGGAAATCTCGAAATAAAATTTCAATCTTTAGAACTAAAAATGGACCTTTGGATCATTACATGCTTATGCTCAAACGACAAAAATCTTCCAAAAACTCTTCCAAAACTTATCCGAGCCTCATGGGACCCCGACCAAACATGTCAACATAATTCATAACATTATTCAAACCTCTTCCAATCATCAAAATACCTCAAACAACATCAAATTACCCAAAACTCATCGAATTCAAGCCTAATTTTCTAAAAACTTCTGAAATACACTTTCGATCAAAAACTCGACCAAACCACGTCCGAATGACCTGAAATTTTGGACACATATCCCAAATCATCTAACAAAGCTACAAAAACTCTCAGAATTCCATTCCAACTCTCGAATCAAAATCTCACCTATCAACCGAAATTCGCCAAAATACTAACTTCGCCAATTCAAGCCTAATTCTACACCAGACCTCCAAAATTACTTCCGATCACACTCCTAAGTCACAAATCATCCCCTGAAGCTAACCGAATCATCGGGATTCAAATCCAAGCCCTCTAACACATAAGTCAACGTCCGGTTGACATTTCCAAAATAAACCTTCCTTAAAGAGACTAAGTGTCTCATTTCCTACTAAAACCAATCCAAATCAACTCGTTCACACCCAACACTGATAATGAAGCATAAAGAAATAGGAAATAGGGAAAACGGGGCGGTAACTCACGAGACGACGGGTCAGGTCGTCACAAAATATGGCCGCTAATATAGCAGATGAAATAGCACTTGCTGCACTTTCATTTGTTACTACTATTCACTTTCTTCAATGGCCGAGCTTGAAGATGACTCTTCCTGTGAAAAACTTATTTTTTTAAATTTGTTGAAGGATTCTAAGACTTCATCATAATATTGGAAAGCATGAAATTAGCTACCCTCGACTTCAACAAGCATTTTAACACACTCAGACCAACTTTTGTATATTCCCAGCTTCATACCACAAAAAACAACAAACCACATAGATTTGAGTTTTTGTTGACCTTCAACAGACTTTTCAAATTCATCGAACGCCGATATGGCAGCATCGTGAGACTTGAAAGACTGGAAGATGCTACGCTTAACCCCGATAACCATAGGAGAACATTCACTCCATGAGTAGTATATTCCTGGCCTTTTACCAATTAATACAACATATATTTTTGAAGCACTATTCTTCTTCGAATGCATCCTTAATCTATTAACTCACACTTAGAAAAGGATATGAATTTAAATGAATGTCTGTTTAAGTATGTTTTCGGCCATCTAAACTTAGAAGAACATAGGAGCCATCTAGGGTTTGTTTAAGTAGGGTATCATGTATTTAAATAGTTGGGCTTTGAAGACCTACTAAAAAATATATGGAATACACACTCAAATGCTAAACATATACGGAATACATAATTATATACATGTATATAGATGACTTATTTCGAATTATATGAGTGTATACTACCAAAAGAAAAAAGGATGGAAATACGTTAAAAAAAAGAAAGAAATATTGGCAAGACAAATAGAGTTTGAACCCTTGAGATCTTCCATGTATTGGGAATACAAATATTTAATGGAGGGAGAGAAATATTCAAAAGGTTACTCAAAGGGTATTTTGGGTATAAAGATTTGGTTGAAACCCTAATTAGGGCGTAAAATGACTTAAATGACCCCATTTAGGTCAATCTGGCCAAAATTGGTGTGGCCAAAAGGATTTTCCCATTCATATATAGTCCTAGCAAGGATCTTAGGCCATTAACTACGTCTATAAAAGCCTCAAATCGGATCCTCATAGCCTCATTCATTCAAATCATTAATTACTACCTCCGGTCCACAATAAATGACGAGTTTGCGTTTAGCACACCAATTAAGAAAATACTAAATTCTATACAAAAATACCTAGTATGACTAAATTACCCTTAATAAAATATTTAATGTGAGGAGTAAGAAAACTTTTTAGGGATATGCACATAAGGGTAAAAGAGTAAAAACAAATTAAAATTTTTCTTGATTACATAAATAAACACTTATTTTGGACCAAAATGAAAAAAGTAAACTGGTCACTTATTGTGGACCGGAAAGAGTAATATTCAGATTCAGAGTTTAATTCTTTGCTAGCAATATATAGCATTGAAATATATATACATGCACCAAAATATATATACACAAAAATTCACTACCAATTATGGCTTTAATCTTAGCATACTTTGGTTGTGCACTCATTTATTTGGCCAGCATCCTCAATTTCCGAGACATTAAAATTTGCCCAATAGTTCTTTTTTGTATTGTGTTATTTTATCCTTAAACCAGACATCACAAGTATTGAAAATAGTAAGTTTTTTAGCTCCCAAATTAATTGCAAGGCGTTTAGTTAAAGCAAGGGAAACTTAATTATATAGGAAAATTTGAAATTTAAACAAATCGAGCAGGAGTTGAAATAGAGGAAAAGTATACATTAAAAGTCATCATTAAGGATTTTAAACAATAATGTAGAGGCTAATTATCCAATTTAAATTATTTTATATTTTTAATTACGACAAAATTATAAAACAATCATAAGCTTTTTTTTTTTTTTAAATTGTGTTTGATTTTTTCATCGTAACTACTAAAATAAAGCAAATAGTTGTATATCTAATCCTTTAAGGTGTTAGTAAGGGAACACATTTAATTTATTTGTTCATTTGTTTTATGTCGGCAGCATCGTATATTTTTAGCTTCTCTAAAAAATAATAGCCGATATTGTAATCCATGAGCATGTTAATGCCATTGCTTCTTGCTAGCTCTCTGTTTCTGGGCTTGGTTTATTAAACCGCGCAGAGCTTTAGCTATACCTAGAGGCCAATTTGAACTTATGGAAATAGTCAAAAATATGCTTGAATCTTGTTATGGGTTGTCTCATAAGGATCTTGTTGAGCAAAATAGAGTCTTGGAATCTGATCAAGAAGAATGCTTAATAAAAGGAAGAACACGGGTTACTGATAATCAAAAGAATGTATAAAAGGAAGTAATTTAAGTAGCAAGAGAGTAATCAAGAGAAAAACAAGTAACCAAAGTTTTTCAATAGTGTTTTTTTGTGTCCTTACAATTGATCAGATATCTCCCTTTTATAGATATCTTGGAGATATACGTTTTGCTCAAATCATAATGAGGCTATTATGATTAATTAAAGACATTGAATGCTACGTTACATAATCATTACATTCAATACAAATTCTCTAACGTATTCCACATTTAATGCCTATTAAATGCCGTATCTGCACTCTTTTCTATTGTCAGATTCATTCCTTTTGATTCCCGGATATAAATGACTTAGATAGGTACGGGCGCTGAGTTATTTGAATAACTGCCCGTGCCTCTTCCTCTGCCATTTGCTCATATCTGTTGCAACTCGTGCCTCTTGGCTAGTTGTAATTCTTTGAATATTTGACCAGTCTATGTGTCTCGACACGTCACCTTTATATTTAAATACAATTTTTCCCAATACAGATAGTCCCCCCACTTTCCATTTATTCATCAGTTGAATATTTGGGAAGTGGATTTCATTAAAAGAGAATTTTTGTCACTATTAATGCTATGACAAAATTGACGCTTCAATTGTCGCTTCCATTTAATGCTCCGTACACGTGTCATTTTTCCATTGATTCTGCAGTTTTGCAGCCCTTCTCAAGGCGTTTCTACGGCTCCACTATTCACGAAGTGCCAGTTATCATTATTATGGTCCTTCCATTACTGCACTTTTACCTTTGGCGATTGCTTATTTATATAAATGTAATTTCTTTCCTTGTTTTTTTACCACATAGAGCTTATTGAACACTTAATTCCTCAAATCTCAGTTCACTTCTTCCTCACATTATTCTTCTTCGCCATGTCTTCACCAAACCCTAACCCTAGGAGAGTTCCCATTGTTGATACCTTCCCCAATGCCCCCATTAGGCATAAAAGGGGAGGTAGACTTCGTAGCTTAGGGTCTACTCGTGGTGGTGGCTCGTCTATACCTTCTCCTGGTTCTAGTCCTTCTTCTAGAACCAGAGGTTCCCTTTCTCACAAATCTTCTTCTAGGGGTAAAGAACCTTGTGAACCATTACGTGAGCCTTTAGTATAGGAGATAGTCCCTACAGAACTATCTTTTTACCATGATATGGAATCTCTTAGAAACCAGGTTTCCGCTTTAGATTGTGTTGATGCTTACCCCACTCAAATTACAGAGGTTTTGACTCCTGTAGTTCGCAAAGACTGTCATTGGAGTAATGATTTTCCCATTATTATACCTAATCCAAATCAGAGAATTACTTCTTACTTGACTAGGTTCTCTTTTGTATATACATACCCTTTCACTTTAGGGTTCAAACCAACTATTGACCCAGTCATTCTTGAATTTTGCCGTTTCTTTAATGTCTGTTTGGGTCAAATTGGTCCAATCATATGGAGGGTTGTTGCCTGTTTGAGGCATTTAACCAATATGGCTGACGTTTCCTTTACTTTCCCTCACCTGATTGATCTTTACTCCCCTTGACTTTTCCGTAATAGCGTTTTTACCGTAGTGGCCAGGAGTAAGAGGGTTTTGGTGAGCCCTGAAGATGACAAGGACCGTGGCTGGTATGCGCGGTTTGTTGCTTCCCCCATTGTTGGCTTAGTGGGTGAGGATAACATTCCCTTCCCTGAGAAGTGGAATTTTGCACGTAAGTCTTTTATCCTTCTCGTGCCTTTTTTCTTCAAGTTTATCAACTTCTCTAATTTTGCTCCACTTTTTTTTAGCAACCATGGGAGTTGTGGAGGACATTTTCAATTTTCGTGGTTGGGTAGATAAATTGCTGAAGACCGCACCAATAGATGGTAGATCTTGGAGAACACTTTCTAACCGTTACGGTTGGAAAGTAAATACTCATGGTAAGAGTTTTTATTTTATCTTTCAAGCATATATATATATTTTATCTTTCAAGCATATATATATATATTTCTTTATTGTTCTAACTTCCATCCTTCTTTTTATCAGGATTTGCTATTCGATGAGTTACTGCTGAAGCAGTTGCGGCCTCTCGTGTCTCTTCGGGAATCCGTACTCCTTCGGGGGCCCGATCTCTTTAGAAAGAGCCCAAGAAATAGTCTTGGGTTCTTCTTCTGCGAAAAGGAAAGCTGTTGAAGAGGAAGACTCTGAAGAAGAGGAAGATGGGGGCTCCCTGGTGATGAGGCCACGAGCTAGGAGATGCATCGTCTGTGATGACGAAGCTGAAGTTTCCCCTCGTCTTTCTGTTTCTCTTACCGAACCTGTTGAAACCCCAGTAATAATTTCTGACGATGACGTCACTCCTTATGATACCCGTGAGTCTATTGATCAACTTTTCATCAGTGGTTTTGGTAGTGGAAGTTTAGGGCCTGTTTTAGATGAAATACCTTATATTCTTTTTCAACTCCCGTGCCTATGATTCCTTCCTTAACAGCCCCAGTTGTTTCTGTTCCTTCTTCTACTGTTTTCACTTCTTCTACCACTCCTCCTTTGACAATTCCCCCTCCTATTGTTCATCATACGGAAGTGGGCTCCTCAAGTAGAAGTGTCGCTATGAGGAGGGTAACTATTGAAGTTCCTGCTGATAGCAGCCTTTTGAGGAAGTCAAGTCAGGCAGATGTATGGCTGGAGCTTTTAATTGGCCCAATTGAAAAGGCAAAGCTGGATAGCCATAGTTCCCTGACTCTAATGAATGATATCGTGCATGCTACTTCGAAGGTATTTTCCTTCTCTCCCTTCTTTACTTTGTAAAAATTTTTTATCTTTGGGATTCTTATTTCCCTTCCTTTTTAGGCCAATCTTATTGGCACGGAAATCATGAACAGAATCCCCCTCTTGGAGAAGGTAGCACGTGATTCAGAGAAGATATCACGTGATTCTCAGTTGGAGGCGATCAATTGGAAGTGACAATTTGAGAGTGCACAAATTGATATGGAAGATTTACAAGAGATCAAGAATACCTTAGAGCAGCAGGTGCGGGCTTTAACTTCAAAGTTAGTGGTTGTAAATGCTTCCCCAAGCCAAGCAGAAAAAGAAAAAGAATGTCTCGAATCCTCCTTTTCAGAGCAACTATCTAAGGCCAGTGAAGAGAACAGAGAGTTGAAGGCACTTTTGAGTCAAAAAGAAGTTTACGCTGGGGAGCTCGTGCAAAGCTTAACTCAAGCACAAGAAGAACTTCGAGTCTATGCTGATAAGGTGCGTGCTTTAGAGAGCTCCCATGACTCTCTTCAAGCTTCTTATAACTCTGCCTTGGCTGAATATAAAGAGCTAAAGAATGAGATTGCTGATTGGGAAAAGGATTATGAGATCCTTGAAGAAAAATCTGTTGTTGAGGTAAGTTGGGCATTTTTGAATTCACGTCGTGATACCCTAATTGAAGCTGGCCAAGAAAACTTCAACCTGGAGTCGGATTTAGCTAAGATCAATGAAACCATTGAAAAAGCTCAACAAACTCAGGACTTCCCTTCACCCGTGGTTGAAGCTCCCGTGAATGTTGAAGCTGATACGGGTATCTCAACTCTTTCAAGCCCAATCGAGCCTGTTGTTGCAAGCCAAGTTGAAACCGGATCTGTTGATGCACCTGCCCAAATTGAGCCCGCTGCTATTGATGCTCCTACTTCAGTTCCACAAACTTCTCAGTGACCAGTCTTAATCATTTGAATGATTTTGTTTTCGTTTTTATTTTGAAAAATTGTAATCAAACCCTTAGCTTCATTTGAGGGTTGATTTTGGAAACGCAAGTCCCCAAGTCTTTTATGGGGCAATTTGTATAAATAATTTCATAGTTTTATGACTAAGTCTGTACTTAGTCTTCAGTTTTTAAGTATTAAGAAGTTTTTCATGTTATTATCTTAAACTTCTGTCTGCTTTATTCTTGCCTTTATTTTTAAGGACTTATAGAATAATTTGCATTTTTGTTCTTTGAAAATGCTTCTGGTAATCTCATGACTAACTAATTTAAACATGAGTTTTATAAAAGAAGGCCCTTTTATATTTTGACACTTAATAAAGAAGACGTCTCAACTTCATAATGGTGTTATCATACGATAAAAGAAATAGGAACACACATGTTTCTTTTTAATAACTTTGACAAGTTTTGAATAATACTTTACATGCATTTGAATTACATCTATAACTTTCTCGTAACTATTTTTCTTGTAACAGATTTTTACAAAAGAAGAATAATAGACACGAGGTTTTTCCTTATAACCCGTTTTAGTACATAGCCTTTACCCTAACTATAGTGAGGTTTTTCTTTGGCCTTAGCTCGTGGCTCCATCTCGTGATTTTGTGACTTTTACTCTGTACTTGACTCTTTTAGGCTTGATTTTTCCTCAATCTTCTTTGCCTTCTTTATACACATGTCTGTGTATATTATGTAGTCTCCCAAGTGTTTGGGTGTTGAAGTATAAAGCCTCGAGCACTTGATAGTTTCTCTCATTTGGTCCTTTTCCTAAAAAGGAAAAACATACGGGACTCGGAGGTGCGATTATAGATGAAGACTGCTTAACCCGTTTGAATTTCTATCAGAATAATTGTAACCCTAGGCCAGGAATTTTAGGTTATTCTGTGTGCCTTACAGGTCGTGACTCATCATTTAGTACGTGTTAGCTTTTTGTCTATCATCTAAAATCGTTAGTAAAATTTTAACAATTCAAGAATTAAATTTAAAATGGTGATACCTGACCGTGAGTATTCCTTAGAAATAGTATCTCTTCAAATGAACAACATTCCAATGTGAAGGTAGTATCTTGCCATCCATTGTCTCCAGTTCATATGCTCCCTTTCCTGCAATATCACGAACTCTATAGGGTCCTTTCTATGTTGGACTTAATTTACCCATGCTAGCTGCCTTTGTAGATTGAAAAACCTTTTTAAGCACGAAGTCCCCCACTTTGAAGAATCTGAGGCATGTTTTTCGGTTGTAATATCGTTCTATGACTTGCTTTTGTGCTGCCATTCTTATTAATGCAGCTTCTCTCCTAACCTCGAGTAAATATAATTGGCCCACATCTCCTCGTCATTAGATTCTTGTGTCGCCTGTGTGAACCGTGTACTTGGTTCCCCTATCTCAACTGGAATTAAAGCCTCAGCTCCATAAACCAATGAAAATGGTGTTTCTCCTATACTTGTTTTTGCAGTTGTGTGATATGCCCATAAAACTCCAGGTAACACTTCAGGCCAGTTACCTTTTGATTCCTCTAATCGTTTCTTTAAATTATTGATAATAAACTTGTTTGTTGATTCTGCTTGTCCATTCCCACCGGATGATAAGGCGTAGATGTAATCCTTTTAATTTGCCAACTTTGAAAGAATTCCGTGATTTGAGCTCCAATAAATTGAGGGCCATTATCACACACGATCTCCTTTGGTACACCAAACCGGCATATGATATTCTGATAAATAAAATCTTTGACTTTCTTTTCTCGCACCTGTTTAAATGCTCCCGCCTCCACCCATTTAGTAAAATAATCAGTGAGTACAGGCAGAAACTTTACCTGTCCTTTTGCTTGTGGTAGTGGACCCACGATATCCATTTCCCATTTCATAAATGGCCATGGCGCGATGACCGGATGTAATAACTCCCAAGTCTATGCATATTGTTACCGTACCTTTGACGTTTATCACATTTAGCCATGAAAATTTCTGCTTCTTCTTCTATTTTAGGCCAGTAATAACCTGCCCTAATTAAGGTTCTCACCAATGACCTTCCTCCTGCGTGATTCCCGCAATGTCCCTTGTGTATTATTTTCATTACATACTCCGTTTGCGAAGGTCGGAGGCATCTTGCTAAGGGACCACCGAACATTTTACGATATAAATTGCCTTGCTTTAAGCAGTACCGAGTAGCCTTCTTTCGAAGCGCATGAGCTTTTTTCTTATCATCAGGGACGGTACCATACTGCAAAAAAGTAACAATCTCGTTTCTCCAATCCCCAAGTTAAATTATTAAAATTTATCTCATTCTTATCAGGATCGAGAACTGAATGAAATAAATGTATAACTGAGGCGTTTGCATCGCTTGCCACATTAGCTGAAGATGCGAGATTAGCTAGGGCGTCCGCTTCAACATTTTCATCCCTTGGTATTTGTATAACTTTCCAGGTTTGAAATTGCTTTATCAATTCACGTACCTTTTCTAAGTATTGTTGCATCCTTGCTTCCCTAGCTGTATAAGTCCCCAGCATTTGATTAACCACGAGTGGCGAATCACTCTTGATTATAATCTGATTTATGCCAAGCTCTCGTGCCAATTCTAGACCAGCAATCATAGCCTCATACTCCGCTTGATTGTTAGTTGTGGAGTGACATTTAATAGTTTGTCGAATGGTTTCACCCATAGGTGGTACCAAGACAATCCCTAAACCTGCACCTTTCACATTAGATGAGCCATCAGTGAATAAAGTCCAAGTTCGTGGGTTAGCTCCATTGAATACCTATAATTCTTTTTATACTTCTAATTGCATCCGCTGGTTAAAATCAGCCACGAAATCAGCTAACACTTGTGATTTTATAGCAGTTCTAGGTTGGTATGTGATTTCGTATTCACTTAACTCTATTGCCCACTTAGCTAACCTACTTGATAACTCATGCTTGTGTAATATATTACGTAAAGGGTAGGCAGTTACTACAGCGATAGGATGACACTGAAAGTAAGGTCTTAACTTTCTAGATGTCATGATTAATGCAAGTGCAAGTTTTTCTAACTGAGGATACCGCGTCTCCGCATTTAACAAAGATTTACTAACATAATAGATAGGGGATTGTTTATCTTGTTCTTCTCAGACCAAAACAGCGGTTATCACAACTTCCGAAACAGCAAGGTAAATGAGTAGTCTTTCCCCAGCCTTTGGTTTTGCCAGCAAAGGTGGATTTGATAAGTACATTTTCAAATTCCTGAGTGCATGTTGACATTCCTCATTCCATTCAAAATGATCCTGCTTCTTAAGGGCTGAGAAGAATTTAAAACACTTCTCTGATGATTTAGAAATGAATCTTCCCAAGGCTGCAATTCTCCCTGTTAATCTTTGAACTTCTTTCTTGTTTGAAAGTATATCAGAAATTTCTTCAATGGCCTTAATCTGTGCAGGATTTATTTCAATACCACAGTTAGAAACAAGAAAACCCAAAAACTTACCTGATGCAATGCCAAATGCACATTTTTCGGGATTTAACTTCATATTAAATTTGCGCAAAATTGAAAATCTGTTAGATAAGTGTGATATGTGATCTTTTGAATACTGAGTTTTAACAAGCATATCATCTATATATACCTCCATAGTCTTTCCTAAATGCTCTTGAAACATTTTGGTAACTAACCTCTAATACGTTGCACTTGCATTCTTTAGACCAAAGGGCATTACTTTATAACAGTAAGTTCCCCTGTCTATTATGAATGAAGTTTTTTCTTCATCTTTTGGATCCATTTTAATCTGATTATAACCTGAATATGCATCTAAAAAACTTAATAGTTCGTGACCTGCAGTCGCATCAATCAATTGATCTATGTGTGGTAGTGGAAAAGAATCTTTAGGACAGGCTTTATTAAGATCTGTGTAATCTACACAAACCCGCCACTTACCGTTCTTCTTTGGAACTACAACAGCGTTAGCTAACCAGTTAGGATACTTTACCTCACGAATGGAACCAATTTTTAGCAATTTTTGGACTTCTTCTTGAATCACCTAATTCTTGAAAGTTTCTTGCTTTCTTTTCTTTTGCTTGATGGGAGGGTATGATGGATCTTCATTTAGTTTATGAGTCATCACCTCCGGTGGTATTCTTGTCATATCAGAGTGGGACCAAGCAAAGCAATCCATGTTAGTTTTCAAAAATTCAATTAACTTACCTCTCATACCTTGGCTAAGATTGGCTCCAACATAGACTTTTTTATCAGGCCATTAAACAAATAACACAACAGGCTCTAACTCCTTTATTGTTGTTTTGATATTTTCATTCTCTTCTGGTTCTTGAATGATATCAGGCCTTGAATATACATTTGTTTGCCCTTGTTCAGTTGAGGTTTGTATTGTGGTGTCCTCAACTGCCTTCTGTGATTGCTATTTACCTTCATTTCTCGTGCTTGTATCTGCAACAGAGTTGATAGCCCTGGCTGTATGTTAATCTACACGAATTTGACAGATTCCCGATGACGATGGGAATTTAATAACTTGATGCAAGGTTGAAGGAACAACATCCATTTCATGGATCCATGGTCTCCCAAGAACTATGTTGTAAGCCATCTCCATATCTACCACCTGGAACTTTGTATCCTTGACGACTCCTTCAGCGAATGTGGTGAGTGTTAACTCTCCTTTCGTGGGGACACTAGAATTATCAAATCTAGATAGAGTATGTGCCTTTGGTATCATTTTATCTTCAGCTTGCATCTCACGTAATACTTTTAGCAAAATGATGTTTACAGAACTACCTGGATCAATCAAAACTCGTTTCACATTAGTATCATGTACAATTAAAGATATTACCATTGCGTCATTATGAGGGGTTAATACGTCATCTACATCTGTGTCATTGAATGTAATGTTTTCTTCCTCTAAAACATGCTGCACCCGTTTCCCTTGGGTAATTGTTACTTTGGAAATTTTGTTAGCTGCAGTATATGATATACCATTGATGTCTTCACCCCCACTTATAACGTTGACAGTTCTTTTGGGAGAAGGTGGTTTTGGAGGCTCCTACCTGTTCTTCATGTAAGCTTGTTTGCCTTTCTCACTAAACAACTCAGTAAGATATCCTTGTTTTAATAAATGATCAACTTCACTTTGTAAAAATCTGCAATCTGCTATTTTATGTCCGTGGTCTTATGAAACTCGCACCAATGGTCAGGGTTGCGCCTGTTTGGATTCGATCTCATTTCCTTTGGCCATCGAACCTTATCTCTCATGCTTCTCAAAACAGCTACGAGCTCGGAGGTGTTGAGTTGAAGTTGTAACCACCGAATCTCGCTTTTAAATTTCTATCATCATCTCGTGACTCATAGTTGTTTCGCTCATTCCTGAATCTTGATGAAGAACCTGATTCTCTATTTCTTGATCTGTGATCGTACCTCTGATTATCCTACTTTGACCGTGAGTCCTTTCCCGCAGGTCCCATGAAAGGCTCGTCCCTATTTTTACCGGATCTTTTTTCAGTCTCCGCACGTCTCGAACTTACTTTTTCTTCTTTTTGAACTCGTGGAACAATATCTTCCTCAATCCTCAGCTTCGTGCTATACCTGTTATAAACATCATTCCACGTTGTAGCTGGGAATTCTCGAAGGCTTTCCTTGAGTCTCCTCGTAGCTTCCGAGCTTTTTTCATTCTAATTACTTGTGAAAGCTATAGATGCCCAGTTGTCATGTACACGTGGCAATGCCATTCTTTCACATTGAAATCTGTCCACGAATTCTCTAAGCAGTTCTGAGTCCCTTTGCTTGATTTTAAAAATATCCTCCATTCTTTTCTCTACTTTTCGAGTTCCCGAGTGTGCTTTGATGAAAGAATCTGTAAGCTCAGCAAAAGAACTTATAGAATTTTTGGGTAAAAGAGAATACCATTTTAGCGCTCCTTTGGTGAGTGTTTCAACAGATGTTTTGACTAATACTGATTCAATCTCCTGCTTAGTCAAATCGTTGCCTTTTACGCCCGTTGTGAATGTAGTCACGTGATCTCGTGGGTCTGTTGTTCCATCATATTTTGGAATATTAGGCATTTTGAACTTTTTTGGAATTGGGAGTGGAGCAGCACTTAGCTTCCAGGGTTGTTGCGAATATCTATCCATATCTACCCCTTTGATTATGGGCGGCACCACGGGTATCTGCTCTATGTGCTCACTTTGCTCCTTGAGCTGTTTCAGCAAGGTTAGTACTAAATTTTGTAAGTCAGAATTAATTACATTACCTGGTTCTCTCTCCTGGGATTCACTGGGGGTTCCACCACTGCCTGAGTTAACAAGCCCGGAACGAGGGTTTCCAAAGTGTTATTATTTGGAGTAGGTGTGGGTGTTGCAACAGGTAACTGGTTAACAAGTGCCTCAACAACTTTGTGAACCTGAGCAGCAATTAATTTCTGCAAAGCTTCATCAACAGCTTCAGCATTTCCAAATTGAGCATACTCGTTTAGTTGAGACCCATCAGGAGTACCCTCACGAGATTGCCGTGGAGAGTCTCGTGGAGTAGGAACTTGAGTGTTAATATTCTGTGGATCTCCTTGATTTTGTTGGTTCTCTTGGTTTCCTTGAGTGTTGTCATTGTTGTTCGACATAATTGATGCAACAAGGAAAGTTACGTGAAAAGAAAATAATTATCAGATTCCCGGTAACATAACCAATTTGTTTAACCAAAAAATAAAATTTTAGTCAAAGCTAGAATTTAGAAGAACACGGGTTACTGATAATCAAAAGAATGTATAAAATGAAGTAATTTAAGTAGCAAGAGAGTAATCAAGAGAAAAACAAGTAAACCAAAGTTTTCCAATAGTATTTTTTTTGTATCCTTACAATTGATCAAATATCTCCCTTTTATAGATATCTTGGAGATATACGATTTGCCCAAATCATAATGAGGCTATTATGAGTAATTAAAGATATTGAATGCTACGTTACATAATCATTACATTCAATACAAGTTCTCTAACGTATTCCACATTTAATGCATATTAAATGACGTATCTGCACTCTTTTCTATTGTCAGATTCATTCCTTTTGATTCTCGGACATAAATGACTTAGATAGGTACGGGCGCTGAGTTATTTGAATAACTGCCCGTGCCTCTTCCTCTGTCATTTGCTCGTCTCTGTTGCAACTCGTACCTTTTGGCTAGTTGTAATTCTTTGACTATTTGATCAGTCTATGTGTCTCGACACGTCACCTTTATATTTAAATACAATTTTTCTCAATACAAAAGTTTTGAAAATCAGAGCCTTTTTCTAAAGATGTTTTTCCAATTTCTTTGGAGTCAAAGAAGAAGAATTTGAAGAATTCACCAAAAACAACTAATACTAAAGTTTCACCTAAGCCAGAAGGGTCAGTAAAATCTTCAAAAAATGTATAAAAAAGATTGGTGGAAAAGGAGATTTTCTTGTTCAAGTGAAAGTGATAGTAGTAGAACAGGCAGCAGTAAAAGTGAAAGTACTGATACAAGTGGTAGCAGTGGTAGCAGAAAAAGTAAATACAGGTATATTCAATTTATGAATTTCTCTATTGAATTAATTCTTGATTTTTTTTAGCATTTGAATAAGAGATTGGACTTAGTATGATTCTTTAAATTCATTTTGTTGAATAACTTAGCATGATATCAGTAATAAGATCACAATTTAGGGTACTTAGAAACAATGCTGCTCGGATCTTCCAAAATATTGACCGGTGTATGTCGAATTCATTTTTCGAGGATCTAATACGGGTGCAGCCGCATTTTGGAGGATCCTCATAGCTTTAGAATCTATCTGTTGATGATCAATGAATGAATCTTTTTAGCTTCTCTTTGTTAATTTTTTACTTTGTGTAATTTTCAAGGAAAATTTATTTAGACACTGACTGGTGTGATTTAACATATTGTATTTTGCATATTAAGACAAACATAACAGAACAAAGAATATATTTTTCTTTTTTGGGATTCAATAAAATCAGTTGTTTGTTTAATGGAAAGCTATTAAATATTTTCTAATGTTTTCACTTATGAATTGGATTTGGATAGTCCACTATTGGAAGTCTAGTAAAGTTTGCAGAATGCATTTATAGAAAAACAAATTAATGAGAGTGATTACTTAAACAGATTCTGTACATGTTAATGTT
This sequence comes from Nicotiana sylvestris, assembly GCF_000393655.2. Lineage (NCBI taxonomy): Eukaryota > Viridiplantae > Streptophyta > Magnoliopsida > Solanales > Solanaceae > Nicotiana > Nicotiana sylvestris. The sequence goes on along the minus strand of NW_027184361.1, from coordinate 18,261 downwards.
TTTTCCTTATGAATTAGATTTCATAAGACCATTGTTGAGAGCCTTGGAAAATTAGCAGAATGCAGTTTTGAAAAGAATTTACTAAGAGATTAAGGGCAACCCGATGCACTAAGCTCCCGCTATGCGGAGGTTCGGGGAAGGACCGGACCACAAGGGTCTATCGAATCACGACGAGTGGATTTTGAATCGTGACAATATAGAATACCTGTCCCTTAATCTACATTACAACCTATAAAGTCCTACTTGATCCTAGATTTTACAAGCTTAAATTAGTCGAATCTTATACTACGGGCAAGTCTATGGTACCAACTTGGGTGGCATATGAGTTTCTTTGCGAGAATGAGCGAATTCTTTCAATATGTGAGTCCTTAAATATACTTGGATTCATATTTGAGTGTGCGGGCTGATTACTCTCTTTGCTTTGTTGGCGAGGGAACATGCTTTACGACAGATTGGTAAAGAACTCATATCTTTAGTTAGCACAAGAAGCGAGTCATATAGAGGAATGTAGTTGTCACGATCCGGATTTTCTACCCTTGAGAGTCGTGATGGCGCCTACTCGTAGAAGCTAGGAAAGCCACGAAATTTAAAAAATTCTATACTCATTTGTTTTAATCCTTTTAACAACTTGCATTAACAGGTGATAAACATTTAAATAATAGCGGAATATGAGATTAAGAGGAACACTTAAACAAAATAAACCAAAATAATACGGAATCAACATATGCCTCTACCCATAAACTGGTGTCACAACATTCACGGACTATCTATGATTGCTACATACAAACATTTGAAAGAAGGAACACTGCCTGTCTCGGGTACAATGATAACAGAACAAAATAACTGATAGAAGAGACGTCAGGCCTGCGATCGCCTGCAGGACTACCTCGGAATATCGGTGGGCTGAAGGCTGGCTCCCAAGCTACTGCTGCTGACCTAGTGCTGCTCCGGTATCTGCACATAAGTGCATAGTGTAGCATCAGCACAACCGACCCCATGTGTTGGTAAGTGCCTGGCCTAACCCCGACGAGGTAGTGACGAGGCTAGGACCAGACTCCAGATAAACCTGTGCAGTTATATATATATATACAACGGAAAAATAAACTGGAACAATCAAATTAAAGCTGGGAAAGGGAAACATGCTCCGGGGAACGACAGACAAAAAACAGAATCTTAAGACAATTTTAAGGAAACCAAAAATCCAACCTTTAACCAGAATAAGAAAAACAAAACAAAGACGTATTTTACTTTCGATTCACATCTTGTTGCAGGCGTGCAACCCGATCCCATTTCTCAAATCTTGTGGTACGTGTACCACCCGCTCCCATTTTATTTTATTTTGTGGTAAGAGTACCACCCGTTCCCATTTCATGCATCTTGTGGTAGGCATACCATCCGTTCTAATTTCATTATATCTCGTGGTAGGCGTACCACCCGCTCCCATTTTATCATATCTCGTGGTAGGCGTACCACCCGCTCCTATTTCATCATATCTCGTAGTAGGTGTACCACCCGCTCCCATTTACAATCCAACAAGGAATCACAAGGAATCTCGGCAAGGGAACAAAACCAATATAATAACTTCCCGGCAAGGGAACAAAAGCAATATAATAACTTCCCCACAAGGGAACAAAAACAATATAATAACTTCCCGGTAAGGGAACAACAATATCAAAACAAACATCCCGGCACGGGAGAATCAGCTATAACTAATCCCAACTCAATTTCTACTCAGCTCAATTCATACCAATACTCGATCATAAATGAAATCCACGAGAACCACTACTCTTTTCTCTATATCGAGAATCATCAATAAAGCACCCGTAGTAACATTTAAGAACACAACAACTATCAATTTAAGACTCACGGTCATGCTCGACACCAATGTATAGATACTCGTCACCATGCCTATACGTCGTACTCGACAAGAAGCAATTAGCAAATAGGATACAATTCCTAATCCCTCAAGCTAAGGTTAGACCGGACACTTACCTCGATGCCTCGAACATAACTCAAGTTTCAATTATAGCTTTACCCCTTAGTTCCTCCACCAATTCGCTCCTATCTAGCCACAAGTTACTTAATTACATCAATAAACGCTAAACGAATCAATTTAAATGCATGAAAATGAGTTTTCCAAAGTTTTATCTAAAAAGTCAAAATTGCCCCCAGGCCCACATGGTCAAAACCCGAGGTTCGAACCAAAACCCGATTACCCATTCCCCCACGAGCTCAAATATGTAATTTGTTTTGAAATCGGACCTTAAATCGAGGACCAAATCCCCAATTTTTGAAAAACCTAGGTTCTACCCAAAACACTCAATTTCCCTCATGAAATCATTGATTTGAAGTTGAAATCATGTTAAAAGATGTTAATGATTGATGAAAACTAGTTTAAAATGACTTACAATTGATTTGGAGAAGAAAGGTTGTTTGAAAAATCGCCTCTTATGTTTTTGGGGTCTTAAAAATTAAAAATAACTGAAAATCTCGTCTAAATATATTGCCCTCAGATGCCATGTGCGGACCGCACAAAATCAACTGAGGCCGCACAGGCTTCCTGTGTTTTGCAGTGGCAGGCCTTAGTATTTTTGCCATAACTTTCTCTACAGATATCCAAATTGTTATTTCTTTACCTTTCTGGAAATTTGACACGAAGGACTACAACTTTCGTTTTTGAATCATCTCAAAACTCCTTGTAGATTAAAAGATATAGGCTTCCGAAGTCGGACAAGTGAATTGTTCTTCACCGCGGACCGCACCAATACTAGCACGGCCGCACAGGCCTCTCCGCGGCAGCACTCCATATCGTGCGGACTGCACTGGCCTGTTCAGAGGTCCTCCACCTCTCTGAGCCTGCAACATGTCAGTTTTTAAGCCTAAGACACCCCGAAACCTACCCGAAACTCACCCGAGCCCTCGGAACTCCAAACCAAGCGCACATAAAACCTCAAAAACATCCTACGGACTTATTCGTGTAATCAAATCATCAAAATAACATCATGAACATCAAATTAAATCTCGAGATCAATGAAATTTTCTCAAAACTTCTTTAAACATCAATTTTGCGATTTAAGTCCGAATCACGTCATATGACATCCGTTTTTCACTAAATCCCACAAAAATGTCTTAAATCATATATAAGACCTATTCCGGGTGCCGGAACCAAAATACGGGCCCGATACCACCATGTTCTAAGAAAATTTCATTTCAAATTTCTTTAAACAATTTTAGAAAACAATTTTCTTTAAAAAATTTGTTTCTCATGCTTGGGACCTCGGAATCCGATTCCGGGCATACGCCCAAGTCCCATATTTTCCTACGGACCCTCCAGGACCGTCAAATTATGGGTTCGGGTCCGTTTACCCAAAACATTGGCCGAAGTCAAATTTATTCATTTTACAGTCAAAACTTATCATTTTTCACATATTTTCACATTTAAGCTTTCCGACTATGTGCCCGGATTGCGCACATAAATTGAGGTGGTGCTAAGGGAGGTTTTTAAGGCATCGGAATGTAGAATTTCCAAAGGTGATCACATTCTCCTCCTCTAAAACAATCGTTCATCCTCGAATGGACAGAAGAAGGAAGTACCTGAGTCGGGGAAAAGATGGGAACAACGGATCCGCATATCGGACTCGGACTCCCAAGTTGATGCCTTAGGAGGCTGACCTCTCCACTGAACACGAACAGAAGGAAAACTCTTCGATCTCAACTAACGAACCTGCCGATCTAGAATAGCCACCGGCTCCTCCTCATAAGATAAGTCCTTGTCCAACTGGACAGTGCTGAAATCTAACATGTGGGATGGATCGACGTTATACTTCCGAAGCATGGACACATGAAACACTGGATGCACGACTGATAAGCTCGGCGGCAAAGCAAGTCTATAAGACACCTCTCCCACTCGATCAAGAATCTCAAACTGGCCAATGAACCTAGGGCTAAGCTTGCCCTTCTTCCCAAATCTCATCACGCCCTTCATAGGCGGCACTCAGAGCAATACCCGCTCACCGACCATAAAAGCCACATCTCGAACCTTGCGGTCTTCATAACTCTTTTTCCTAGACTGAGCTGTACGAAGCCTATCCTGAATAATCCTGACCTTGTCCAAGGCCTCCTGAACCAGATCCGTACCCAACTACCGAGCCTCTCCTAGCTCAAACCATCCAACCGGAGATCGATACCGCCTACCATATAAAGCCTCATAAGGAGCCATATGGATACTCTACTGATAGCTATTGTTGTAGGCAAACTCTGCTAAAGGCAAGAACAGATCCCATGAACCCCCAAAGTCATTGACACAAGCTCGGAGCATATCCTCCAAAATCTGAATAGTCTGCTCGGACTGCCCGTCCGTCTGAGGATGGAATGATGTACTCAACTCAACCTGAGTGCCCAACTCTCGCTGAACTGCTCTCCAGAAAGGCAAGGTAAACTGCGTACCTCGGTCCAAAATGATAGACACAGGCACACCATGAAGATGAACAATCTCCCGGATATAGATCTCAGCTAACCTCTCGGATGAATAGGAGACTGCCACAGGAATGAAATGCGCTGACTTGGTCAGCCTATCAACAATGACCCATACTGCGTCGAACTTCCTCTGAGTCTGCGGGAGTCCAACAACAAAGTCCATAGTGATCCGCTCCCATTTCCACTCGAGAAGTTTAATCCTATGAAATAAACCACCAGGCCTCTGATGCTCATACTTAACATGCTGACAATTTAAACATCGATCCACATATACAACAATATCCTTCTTCATTCTGCGCCACCAATAATGCTGCCGCAAATCCTGATACATCTTCGCGGTGCCCGAATGAATAGAGTACTGGGAGCTATGGGTCTCCTCTAAAATCAACTCCCGAAGTCCATCCACATTTGGCACACACACTCGACCCTGCAATCTCAAAACTTCATCATCATCTAAGGTAACCTGCTTGGCACCTCCACGCTGCACCGTGTCTCTAAGGACACACAAATGGGGATCATCATACTGCCGATCACGGATACTCTCCAATAAAGAAGAATGAGCGACCGTGCAAGCTAATACCCGACTAGGCTCAGAAATATCCAACCTCACGAACCGATTGGCCAATGCCTGAATATCCAAAGGAAGCGACCTCTCACCGACCGGAATATAAGAAAGACTGACCATACTGGCTGACTTCCTACTCAAGGCACCAGCCACCACATTGGCCTTTCCCGGGTGATAAGAGATAGTGATATCATAATCTTTCAACAACTCTAACCACCTCCTCTGCGTCAAATTCAACTCTTTTTGCTTGAACAAATACTGAAGACTCTTCTGATCCGTGAATACCTCACATGCCACGCCATACAGATAATACCTCCAAATCTTCAATGCGTGAATAATGGCTGCCAACTCCAAATCATGAACCGGATAGTTCTTCTCATGAATCTTCAACTGCCGCGAAGCATAGGCAATGACCTTGCCCTCCTGCATCAATATTGCACCAAGTCCAATACGAGATGCACCACAATAGACTGTATAAGGCCCTGAACCTGTGGGCAAAACCAACACCAGTGTCGTAGTCAGAGTTGTCTTGAGATTCTGAAAGCTCGCCTCACACTCATCCGACCATCTGAACTGGGCACCCTTCTGGGTCAACCTGGTTATTGGGGCTGCGATAGACGAAAACCCCTCCACGAACCGATGATAATAGCCTGCCAACCCCAAGAAACTCCGAATCTCTATAGCTGATGCTGGTCTAGGCCAGTTCTTGACTGCCTTAATCTTCTTCGGATCAACCTGAATACCCTCTGCTGATACAACATGACCCAGAAATGCAACTGAACTCAACCAGAACTCACACTTCGAGAACTTAGCATATAACTGAGTATCCCTCAAGGTTTGAAGAACCACTCTAAGATGATGCTCGTGCTCATCCTGACTGCGGGAATATATCAAAATATCATCAATGAAGACTACCACGAACGAATCCAAATAAGGCCTGAACACCCTGTTCATCAAATCCATAAAAGTTGCTGGGGCATTTGTCAACCCGAATGACATAATCAAGAACTCATAATGCTCGTACCAAGTGCGGAAAGCTATCTTAGGGACATCAGATGCCCTAATCCTCAGCTGATGGTAGCCAGATCTCAAGCCAATCTTCGAAAATACCTTGGCACCTTGAAGCTGATCAAAAAAATCATCAATCCTCTGCAATGGATACTTATTCTTGATTGTAACCTTGTTCAACTATCGGTAATCAATACACATTCTCATCAATCCGTCCTTCTTCTTAACAAACAACACCGGCGCACCCCAAGGCGAAACACTCGGCCTAATGAAACCCTTCTCAAGTAAGTCTTGCAACTGCTCCTTCAACTCTTTTAACTCAGGTGGGGCCATACGATACGGTGGGATAGAAATGGGCTAAGTGCCCGGAGCCAAATCAATGCAAAATTCAATATCCCTGTCGGGCGGCATACCCGGCAGGTCTGAAGGGAAACCCTCAGGAAACTCACGAACAACGGGCACAGAATCAATAGAAGGAACCTCAGCACTAGAATCACGAACATATGCAAATAGGCCAAACACCCCTTCTCGACCATACACCGAGCCTTCACATAAGAGATAACACTACGGGTAGAATGACCAAGAGCCCCTCTCTACTCTAAATGAGGCAAACCCAGTAAAGCTAAGGTCACAATTTTGGCATGGCAGTCCAAGATAGCGTGGTAAGGTGATAACCAATCTATCCCCAATATAACATCGAAATCAACCATGTCTAAAAGCAACAAATCTACATGAGTCTCGAGACCCCCAATCACCACAACACAAGAACGATGGACTCGATCAACCACAATAGAATCACCCACCGGTGTAGACACATAAACAGGAACACTCAATGAATCACTAGGCATGATCAAATACGGTGCAAAATAAGATGACACATACGAGTATGTAGACCCTGGATCAAACAACACTGAAGCATCTCTATCACAAACCAAAACCATACCTGTAATAACTGTATCTGAAGCCTCAGTCTCGGGCCTGGTTGGTAGAGCATAACATCAGGGCTGGGCCCCACCACCCTGAACTACATCTTTGGGACGGCCTACAGCTAGCTGGCCTCCACCTCTAGCGGCCTGAGCTTCACCTCTAGCACCTCTACCTCCACCTCTAGCACCTCTACCCCCACCTCTAGCTGGCTAGGTGGCCTGTGGGACACCTGGTGCCTAATCCATAGCACGGGAACCCTGATGCGGAGAACTGCTCGAAGCTCGAAGGCAATACCTAGTAATGTGCCTCGTTTTGCCACAAGTAAAACAAGCCCTCGGCTGCTGGGGCTGACGACCCTGGAAACTCTAAAGCGGTGGTGCATTGATAGGTGCTGGTGGTGCACTGCAGAACTGCTGATCAGAATACTGCATCTGAGGACCACGACTACCTGACGCACCATGAGAAACCTGGAGTGCTGACTGGAAAGGCCTAGGGGGATGGCCTCTACCATATGAATCTCTACCTCCAGACGAGGTACCACTGAATATACCTGAATGTCGGGGCCTCTTATCCGACCCATGACCACCTCCTTGTGACAGGACCATCTCCACTCTCCTAGCCACATTGGCTACCTCCTAGAAAGATATCTCAAGACCATCAATAACCCTCATCACCCTCTCTCTCTCGGTAGGTAGTATGACGAGAACATGGCGAGCTAAGTCGATGAACCTGGTCTCATACTGGGTAAAAGTCATGGAACCCTGCTGGAGGCGCTCAAACTACCTCCGATAGGCCTCTCTATGAGTAATGGGGAGAAAATTCTCCAGAAATAGCTGTGTGAATTGCTCCCAAGTCAAGGCTAGCGATCCGGCTGGTCTAGCTAAGCAATAATCCCTCCACCAAGTCTTGGCGGATCCAGACAAGCGAAACATAGCAAAATCGTCCCCATTGGTCTCAACAATACCCATGTTCCTGAGAACCTCGTGGCAGTTGTCTAGGTAATCCTGGGGATCCTCAGCAGATGCACCGCTGAAAGTAGAAGTGAAGAGCTTGGTGAACCTATCCATCCTCCATAAAGCATCGACAGACATAGTCGCTCCATCGCTGGTCTGAGCTACCACACCCAGCTAAACTGCTCCAACTGGCTGAACCGCTAGAGTCTGAATATGGGGAGCTACCTACTCCAAAGTGCGAGTAGCAGGAGTCTGGGGCCCTCCTCCAGCCTGAGAGAGGGCTGGTGCTACAGGAAGCAAGCCTGCTCGGGTGACACTCTCCATGAGGCCCACTAATCGGACCAGAGCATCCTGAAGAACTAAGGAATCAATAAACCCCTCTGGGACCTGAGCTGGGCCCACCGGAACTGCTGGGGCCAGAACCTCCTCATCAAAATCAACCTGAGGCTCCGTCACTGGTGCTACTGCTCGAGGCTGAGCTCTGCCCCTACCTCGACCTCAAGCACAGCCTCAGCCTCGCCCTCTGCCCCTCGTGGAAGCTGCTGCTGGGGGTTCGGGCTGCTGAGCGGTGGATGAGGAAGCGCGAGTTCTCGCCATCTGCGAAAGAACAGAGTAGAAATTCAATTAGCATTGAGAAACAAATCGCACGACAAGAAAGAACAAATGTAAAGATTTCCTAACCCTGTAGCCTTTGGGGGATAAATACAAACGTCTTCGTACCGATCACTCAGACTCTACTGAGTTTGTTCGTGAATTGTGAGACCTATGTAACCTAGAACTCTGATACCAACTTGGCACGACCCGGATTTCCCACCCTCAGAAGTCGTGATGGCGCCTACTCGTAGAAGCTAGGCAAGCCACAAAATTTAGAAAATTTTATACTCCTTTGTTTTAATCCTTTTAACAACCTGCATTAATAGGCGATAAACATTTAAATAATAGCGAAATATGAGATTAAGCGAAACACTTAAACAAAATAAACCAAAATAATATGGAAATCAACATATGCCTCTACCCAGAAACTGGTGTCACAATATTCATGGACTATCTATGATTACTACATAAAAACGTTTGAAAGAAGGAACACTGTCTGTCTCGGGTACAATGATAACAGAACAAAATAACTGATAGAAGAGATGACGGGCCTGCGAACGCCTGTAGGACTACCTCGGAATCTCGGTGGGCTGAAGGTTGCTCCAAAGCTACTGCTGCTAACCCAGTGATGCTCCGGTATCTACACATAAGTGCAAGGTGTATCATCAGCACAACCGATCCCATGTGCTGGTAAGTTCCTGGCCTAACCCCGGCGAGGTAGTGACGAGGCTAGGACCAGACTCCAGATAAACCTGTGCATTTATATATATACAGCGGAAAAATAAACTGGAACAATCAAATTAAAGCTAGGAAGGGGAAACATGCTCCGGGGAACGACAGACAAAAAACAGAATCTTAAGAGAATTTTAAGGAAACCAAAAATCCAACCTTTAACCAGAATAAGAAAACCAAAACAAAGACGTATTTCACTTTCGATTCACATCTTGTTGCAGGCGTGCAACCCGATCCCATTTCTCAAATCTTGTGGTAGGCATACCACCCGCTCCCATTTCATTTTATCTTGTGGTAGGCGTACCGCCCGTTCCCATTTCATGCATCTTGTGGTAGGCATACCACCCGTTCTCATTTCATTATATCTCATGGTAGGCGTACCACCCACTCCCATTTCATCATATCTCGTGGTAGGCGTATCACCCGCTCATATTTCATCATATCTCGTGGTAGGCTTACCACCCGCTCCCATTTACAAGCCAACACAGAATCACAAGGAATCCCGGCAAGGGAACAAAACCAATATAATAACTTCCCGGCAAGGGAACAAAAGCAATATAATAACTTCCCAGCAAGGGAACAACAATATCAAAACAAACATCCCGGCAAGGGAGAATCGGCTATAACCAATTCCAACTCAATTTCTACTCAGCTCAATTCATACCAATACTCGATCATAAATGAAATCCACGAGAACAACTACTCTTTGCTCAATATCGAGAATCATCAATTAAAGCACCCATAGTAACATTTAAGAACACGACAACTATCAGTTTAAGACTCACGGTCATGCTCGATACCAACGTATAGATACTCGTCACCATGCCTATACGTCGTACTCAACAAGAAGCAATTAGCAAATAGGATACAACTCCTAATCCCTCAAGCTAAGGTTAGACCGGACACTTACCTCGATGCCTCGAACACAACTCAAGTTTCAATTATAGCTTTACCCCTTGATTCCTCCGCCAATTCGCTCGTATCTAGCCACAAGTTACTTAATTACATCAATAAACGCTAAATGAATCATTTGAATGGATGAAAATGAGTTTTCCAAAGTTTTATCCAAAAAGTCAAAATCGCCCCCGGGTCCACGTGGTCAAAACCCGAGGTTCAAACCAAAACCCGATTACCCATTCCCCCACGAGCTCAAATATGTAATTTGTTTTGAAATCGAACCTCAAATCGAGGTCCAAATCTCCAATTTTTGAAAAACCTAGGTTCTACCCAAAACACCCAATTTTTGAAAATCATTGATTTGAAGTTGAAATCATGTTAAAAGATGTTAATGATTGAAGAAAACTAGTTAAAAACGACTTACAATTGATTTGGTGAAGAAATGTTGTTTGAAAAATCGCCTCTTATGTTTTTGGGGTCTTAAAAAATAAAAAATAACTGAAAATCCCGTCTAAATATATTGCCCTCAGAGGCCCTGTGCGGACCGCACAAAATCAACTGCGGCCGCACAGGCTTCCTATGTTCTGCAGTGACAGGTCTTAGTATTTTGGCCATAACTTTCTCTGCAGATGTCCAAATTGTGATTTCTTTACCTTTCTGGAAACTAGACACGAAGTTCGTTTTTGAATCATCTCAAAACTCCTTGTAGATCAAAAGATATAGGCTTCCAAAGTCGGACAAGTGAATTGTTCTTCACCGTTGACCGCACCAAAACTAGTGCGGCCGCACAGGCCTCTCCGCGGCAGCAGCCCATATCGTGCGGACCGCACTGGCCTATTCAGAGGCCTGCCACCTCTCTGTGCCTGCAACAGCTCAGTATTAAGCCTAAGACACCCCGGAACCTACCCGAAACTCACCCGAGCCCTCGGAACTCCAAACCAAGCACACACAAAACCTCAAAAACATCCCACGGACTTATTCGTGTAATCAAATCATCAAAATAACATCATGAACATCAAATTAAATCTCGAGACCAATGAAATTTTCTCAAAACTTCTTTAAACATCAATTTTGCGATTTAAGTCCGAATCACGTCATATGACATCCGTTTTTCACCAAATTTCATAGAAATATCTTAAATCATATATAAGACATGTACTTTGCACCGGAACTAAAATATAGGCCCGATACCACCACGTTCTAAGCAAATTTCATTTCAAATTTCTTTAAACAATTTCAGAAAATAATTTTCTTTAAAAAATTCGTTTCTCGGGCTTGGGACCTCGAAATACGATTCCGGGCATAGGCCTAAGTCCCATATTTTCCTACGGACTCTCCAGGACCGTCAAATCACGGGTCTGGGTCCGTTTACCCAAAAATATTGACCGAAGTCAAATTTATTCATTTTACAATCAAAACTTATCTTTTTCACAGATTTTCACATTTAAGCTTTCCGGCTACGCGCCCGGACTGCGCACGCAAATCGAGGTGGTTCTAAGGGAAGTTTTTAAGGCCTCGGAACATAGAATTTCATTGTAACACAAGTGATGAACCAAAAAGGTCATCACAATAGTGGAGTCAATTTTTGAGGCTAGGATATTAGAAGAGTCACACAAATATTTTAAATAGTCTTAGCACTGGTCTAAAAATAAGAAAAGATGTCAATAGCCCTTGTGTTGGGTTCTAAGCGTTGATATAAATCATTGTCATTGCTATGATACTTGAGTTTTGTTTTGGAATTGGGTTACTTGCCATATGCTTAATTTTATGTTGCTCGAGGACGAGCAAGAGTTTAAGAGTGGGGTTGTGATAAATGATGAAAAATGCATGTTTTAAGTATGTTTGTATATTATTTCTTATGTGAGTTGCGGGAGATTACATGTTTATAAACATATAATATGCGCATTATATATTTATCGTGTGTAGGAATGAATTTGGATAAAAGTTGGCAATAATTGGATGATTTGATGCAAAAAAGAGTAGAGATGCAAGACCTAGGAGCGTGATTGGTGCATTGAATGAAGGTAGGCGCGCAATGGCCTAGGAGATGAACAAAAAAAACGAAGTATGGAGGTTGGCACTGGTCCTGGCACGCGAAAGAACAAAGAAGAAGAAGAAGAAATAGCTGGGAGCATGCTAGAAGTCGCGCGTTGCACCAACTCTAGCACGCGACTCAGTGTGTCCTTTTCGAATTAGGAGAGATCAAAGACGCCCCACATCAACCCTAATTGTTATAAATACATCATAAAATATCCTTTTGGAAGGGGAGACACTACTTTAGGATTAGACAACACCCAAAGAGGCGAGAACACGTTAGGAGCAAGGAGGAGGATTCAACCACGAGTTTTTCCCCTTTTTCTTCCTACTTTTTATTGTTGGTTATGACTTTTAGTATTGTAGTTTTACATACTATTATGAGTATCTAATTTATTATCTAGAGTTTTGATGGAACCTCTTGGAGGATGAATTCTTGTTATCTTTTAATATAATTTAACCTTTCGATTTATCTACTTGTTCAACTTCGTGCTTATTTCAATTGATTGAATAGTCGTCGATTGACTGTGCCTATTTATTATGTGTTGTTGATAAAGGATACATATTTATGTGGTTGTTGAACAATATGACTCCTAAGGTATATGAGAGATCAATATGGCGAGTTTAAAAGTGGATTAGAGATAACGAAGCTTTGACGAGATAATAGTGAGCGGTGAAAAAGTGTGAGCTAGCGTAATTGGAGTGAATATGACTAGTACATTATTGTAGTTGCTCGAGAGAGAATTACGATAAGTCGACTGCTCATGATCGGTAGAGAATACTTAGGCGAAATTGTAGGAGACGTAGCGAGAAGGATTTCGACAATTGGGGAAATCATAACTCTAGAACTCCTTAATTTATTCTCCGACCCTTAGTATCTTTATTTGTTAATTTATTACTTTAGTTTGTTAGTTAATTGGTTAGACATAGGAATTTTAATATTTATTACTTAAGAATTGTTTGAGCTTGTTTTCTTGGTGATAATAAACAGTTGTAGCTAAACCTTAGTTCTTTATAGGATTCGACTCCGGACTCTTAGACCAAATTATATTTGCAGCGAACGCTTATCTTTTCTAGGACTAGAGTTGAGCGTGATCAATATTTTATTTGGCTAGAAGCATGCACGTCAATTCATCGAAGATGTGGCATTCATTCTTTACTGAGTAAATTAAATAGGATCGATATGACTTTTTTAGGAACTTAAATTATTTTCCTTAATTTATCTTTATAGCTCAAATTATTTTTAGTAATAAATTAACTAAATTGAATCAAACTAATCTACAACTGTCACAACCTAAGTGTCCCATAAAGGCTTATTTCGTTCATCGTGCAAATATTTACTATAATATTTCCATCATACTAAATTATAACAATGTGCTCCATTAAAAGAAATAAAACTTTTAGTCATGCAACGGAAAAGCAAGAGTTTTTAGTGGGTGACATCATGAAATGATGGCAACTGATACAATTTATTCAAACGTTATATTCATCAAACAATATAATAAAATACAGTATAATATAATACGATGCATTATGAAACGACATAACAACAATCCAAAACCAAGTTGTTAACTATAAATAAGTGTTACTACTTCTAATAACTAGTTGGGTAAGTTGAAACCTCTAAAATAGTTAAACTGAGGAAACTATATATGCTTTTTGATTTCCAATCGAAGGAACCACGTTTGTTGTTTTCAATTTATTGAAACTTCCTTTACTTCTTATTCAGAAACAGAAAATAAGAAACACCAACTTTGTGATATTCTGTTAAATTAATTAATATATCTAACAATAATAATTAGAGAGCAAGGACCGTTACGTTGTTATTCTTAAAACCTAATCGGTTTCTAGCCACCACTCTTCTTCATATTGCATGCATATTCACCCAAATCTCAACTATTTAAGGGAATTTATTGTATCTAACAATAACAAGTTTGTGTCTGGTGATGTTATCAACTGCAGTTGTCACATCATGGCGCGAGGAACTGAGTGATCTCTATTGTTCATATCTACATGAAGAGGTAAGTCAATAGCTGATGATTTAGTCAATTTGGCCTTTTTAGTCAAGAGTCTTATTTTGAATTGCATGCAGGGACAGTACGAGTGTGGGATACGGGTTCGGTTGAACCCAGTAGATTTTGTTCGAATTTTGTAATATTTATGTTAAGAAATTCATTGAATATTACTATTAGAAATTCGGCTAAAACTGATCGCGGTTAACTGACCGACTTCAGTCGGTAAAAAAAAAAAGGCCGAAAAATCGATCGAAGTTGTTCGGTTTTTAAAAATATTTTATTTTTCATTTTCTTTACGAAACCAACCAACTTTTGTCGGGTTTTCTTTGCGCAAAAAATGCAATTAAATAGTATAAATGAAATAAAAGATAGTCTTAAAATAAAATACACCAATGGTCTAGTGGTAGAATAGTATCCTGCCGTAGTACAGACTTCGGTTCGATTCCCAGATGGTGCATTTTTAAATTACATAATTAAAAATACCGACTGACTTCGGCCGATTTTTTCGACATTTTTTTCTTTTTTGAAATTTAATTGGCCGACCGAAGTTGATCAGTTGGCTCTACCCACTATACAATTACTGACCACCACAAATCGATTTACAATTTAGAACCTATAAATTTTAAATCTTGGCTCCGCCTTTGATAGCATACGCTATAATGTCTTCTAACATTTCTTCACGATTGCAAAAAATATGGTTAGAATGAAAAACTTAAAAGGAGTACAATCCTGAACGCATAAGTTTCAAATCTTAACTTCACCTTTGATAGCATACGCTTGTGTCTTCTAATATTTCTTCTCGATTGCAAAAAATATTATCAGAATTTCATTCCGTCGCTTAATTTCTAGCTAATTTTTATTGATTTATTTCTCTTTCGAAAGGAAAAGTCTATAACAAGAGAGGCAGTGGTAATACTCTAGGACCGCCGTAACTTGCTCCTCAGACAATTGGCAACCTTTTTGACTATGAATGTGTATTAGAGGCGGAGCCAAGACATGAAGTTAATGGGTTTGATATTCTATTCCTTCTAAGTTATTCGGTTCAAAATTAATAATTTGTGTATATTTAATGAATTTTTAAAGATAAATATAAAATTTGGACTAAAGCTACTGAGTTCGACAGAACCCGCGTCCAAAGCTCTAACACCGCCTCTTATGTACATTCATAGGACATAGGACATAACTATTAAAACTGTCGTCGTAATAAGGATAATGACCATTCTGTTATGAACAAGATTGGCCAAAAGACAGACCGGTTTGGAATATTAGAAAACTTTATGTGGGACCCGGACAAGAAGACTAAGGTGAAGGGCCTATTAAAAAGAGAACTGATGATGTGAAAAGGGTATGCGTATTGTTGAGTAAAATGTCTGCTTCTCCTCACCTCCCTTCTAGAGCTCATCCCCATTCTTAGTTTGAGCCTCTCATCCCTTCTTCTCTATCCTTTATATTTCAATTCAGTCATTTTCATTTCATTATTCGACAGTAGTTCTTATATTTTGAGTTGAGTTGTAATCTCATTTCTCTATTAAAGTAATAGAAAAAGGGTGTTTTGAGTTTAACTGTTACAGTTAGCTACTGGTAGTGGAAGCTAGAAATTTTTTTAAGGGTATTCAAATTTGAAAGAAGTGAAAAAATTTCCGGACAAAGGGTATTCAATATATGTTATATACCTCTAAAACGTAATATTTTACCTACATGCTGGCTGCTGGTTTATTTGGGATCATTATATTGGTGCTTTCATTGATTCCTACTCCATGGATTCCCGTAGTCTTTCCTTGCTACTATAAATGCATGCCAATTACTCGAGTATGTCTAAGAAACTCCACAAAATCCAGTGCTGTCTTTCCCGTATGTCTAGGGGTTCGCCACCAACAGATATGCAGGATTCGACAGTAGAATATGCATCGGACAGTGCTCCTACGGTCTTTATCGGAGAGATGGATTCTGCTTTGGTTGATGAAAACTCAAACTCTATTGATACTTCCGAAGTACTTACTGAGCTGGTAAATCCGAGCGGTAATTCTTCGAACTCTATTCAATTTTGTACCGTAGTGTCTTCATTAGGTTGCCTTGGGACTTCGAGTACCCAACTGGACACTATATATGATGCAGAGGAATATTCAAAAGTCTATGCATGCAAGGTGTTCACTGAAATACCTGTTAGGGAAATTGACATGGAAGTTGAAGATTCAGTGGAGTATGATTTACTAAATCCTGAAAGCCAGGTGTTCGACGAAATGTTTCACACAGTTTCTGCTATTAAGTGTGATTCCAGTGACCTTGTCAGGCCTAATGAAATCTTGCTAGCACTGCCTTATATGTTTTCAGCTTGTAGTCATGACCAACTTATCGGCAGAGGTACATTTGCTTTCTTAAATGAACTCGATCATGCTACAGTCATATTATTCTTGCATCGATTTCCACCTAATCAATTCAGATTAGATTTTCCGTTTGATCCTGGTTCTAGCTTATTTACCTCATTTCTTGACGTTACAAGATATTGTTCAACCGTGGTTGTGAATGATTTCAAGGAGATCATTAGAATCTTAGAGTGTGATATTGGTTCCACCTCCAATGATCGATATATTTTGACTCCTTTTCCATTTGAACTCGAAGCGAATTTGTTCATTGTAACCCTTGGTGGATGCCTTCACGTTCCTCGATTACAACCTGGGCCATTTGCACACACACTCTTACTTGTGACGCTTTACACAACTCAGCTTTTTAGGGCATTGTCCTGCATTCTGAAGTTAGGGTGTGATGTATGTTTAGTTTTTTCACAAATTATAGATGCAGGTCGCGATATACGAATTGTTCTAGAGGGATTGAACGAGGTGGTTAAATTTGTAATCTCCAGTCATGGCATACGTTTGGCCAGTAATGCATGTGACGTTTTGTTTGTGGCTAGTGATAATGGTGTTCTTGATATTGCTCTAGCAAGCAAATCGTTGTCCAGATTTATACTAGTTCACAGGAGATTAGACCTTGAAGTAGATGAAATGGGATGACAAGAATAACTGTTGTTTACATTGCAAGTCCAGCTAGTATCGACTGCAAAAGTAAACGAGTTGCTATACTTAGGGACATGCTTGAACTTGGTCCATCAGAATTCAATTTCCATGGGTTGATGCTACAAAAATGTTTGAATCACCATTCAAATGTAGTTGCAAATGTTGGACCAAGGTTTCTAACTACAACTGAGATTGTAGACTGTTTTGAGGAGATAAAGCTGGTATGCAATAACGATTCTCACTGCATGGCTTCTGAAATTATCGATTATTTACTTAGAGGTGATATTATCCTTGCTAATGACAGTAGTGAACGACAATTGGGAGTGACTTTGGATCTTGTCAAACTTATTTCCCCTACAGCACTATGTTGTTCAATGGTTAGAGAAGATGCATCAACTGAATCATCTTCATTGAGTTTGAATTTTTGGAAAATGAGATTCATACATGCACATATTCATGGGAGTAGTTATATATCAAATATCCGTCAGGCTGCTCTAAATGGTTTCTTGATCTCCAATATGTCGTTGATGATGAAAGAAGGTGTATGATCCTTTGTGGACAACAAGCTCTATTAAAGAACCCCGAGATCATTCTGCTTATTGAGTCCACCACTGCTCTTGTTGCTGATATGCATAGACGTGTCCAGGAAGCTCAAGTCATGTATGACCCTCTCCATGGCAAAATGCTAGTTTGCTGCCTTATGATTTGTGCTGACATTTTGCCAAAGGTTGTCAATGTTGCATTGGCCACCATCTCACGTCACTTTGACACAGTGATGATAGATCACATCTTCTCTTATCAAATAGACTACCTTTGCATAGATACACCTGGCAGAACAAGGACTACTAATATTGTTTTTAACACGAACGTTGAGGACAAGGTTCTTATTGAGGATGAGGGTATTGTTATGAACAAGATTGGCCAAAAGACAGACCGGTTTGGAATATTAGAAAACTTTATGTGGGACCCGGGCAAGAAGACTAAGGTGAAGGGCCTATTAAAAAGAGAATCGATGATGTGAAAAGGGTATGCGTATTGTTGAGTAA